>NC_065521.1:2565312-2576552 GCF_006386435.1 Epinephelus moara | reverse complement strand
AGAGACAAACACTGTCCACACAGAGACACTGTTCACATAGAGACAGACACTGTCCACACAGAGACACTGTTCACACAGAGACAAACACTGTCCACACAGAGACAAACACTGTCCACACAGAGACACTGTTCACATAGAGACAAACACTGTCCACACAGAGACACTGTTCACACAGAGACAAACACTGTCCACACAGAGACACTGTTCACACAGAGACAAACACTGTCCACACAGAGACACACACACAAGGTCAAGGTACAGCCAAACTTTCAGTGCACTTCTGGTCTTGTTATAAATGTGCACTATCGGAATTGTTTTTATAAATGTGAGAAGTAAACACTCTGTACAAACAGTAAACAACAGTTTACCCCGGTCTACGAGAGACGAGTCCATCTGTAAATGCCAGGGGTTCAGACTTTGAATGGTTGCTCTTAAGGGACACACAGCTGAGTTCAGATCCAGGGTCAGGGGACACTGGTCTCTGATGAATTCTGGAGAACCAGGGAGGGAAATTCACTTTTCAGTCTTCAGACACAGAAGAGAAACAAGCAGCGATCAACAAGAAAAACAAAACAAGGTTCAACATGTACTTCTACTTCAGACCTGACTCAGACTCGGGTATCAACAGGTACTCAGTATCAAAGGTCTCCGATCTGGATCAGGACGAGGACCGCTCACCTTCGCTCAGGACAGAAGAGTCCATCTTTAAACAGAAGAGGTTCAGACTTCGACTGGTCACTTCTGAAGGACACACAGCTGGGACAAAGTCCAGGTCCAGGTTCAGGTTCAGGTTCAGGTCCAGGTCCAGGATCGAGTTCAGGTCCAGGTCCAGGTCCAGGTAAATTCCTGAGAAACACAGCAGAGGCTACTGCTTTCTATGGTGCACACATCATAAACACACACTCAGGCATGTCTCATTTTTGGAAGGAAGCATAAATGTGAGGACCTGACGCACTTTCCTGTTCAATGTAACAGAGCAAAGATACAGTAAGTGTTCTGATGTTTCACTTGAATGTGAACTGGAACAGTCTGTAGTCTTTATACAAGCGTGTTCATTTAGTCTTTACTAAATGAACACGTTTACTTTTAGAAAAATTCAACCAAAATAGTTTCACATTCACCTTTTGTCAACCCGCTTATCAGATTTATCTTTTATATAAATGTAGCGTAGACGACTACAAATACTCCTGAAACAGTGTTTACGTATACTCTAAGTTGTACCAGAGTATTCGTACAGTGTGTTATTTGCACCTTTATTGTGAACACAGCTGAGTACAACAATAATTTGTGCTGAGACAGACTGACGTGACTCCTCTCACAGTGTTTCTGTTTTATATGTATTGATGTAATATAATTTACACGATGAGGAGAAATGACGAAGACTTACGTTTTGAAAGAAAGTCGCGTCTCAAATGGAACCGGTGGAGTCATGGTGGACTCATGGTGACTCTTCATGGACTCACATATCAACATCCTGTCAGACAACAAACACACATTAAATATTAATCTAACACAATACATATTAAGAATAATGTCTTCACACAGGACCTGATACAGCTGTAATGGAGAACTTTGGCGACACCTTGTGGTTAAAACGGTGAACTGCAGGTTATTTATTGACTCAGACTCAGATGATCAATAGTTTGATTCTCACTCTCACAGACAGAATCATTTTATCGACACAGAAGAATTCACGCTGTTAATTTGCAGTAAAAAAAAAAGATAAAGAAAAAAGGTAAAACACAAAGAGTCAAATTGAAAAAAGTAGATTTAAATTAATAATGCTAAAATAAATGAAACTGTACCTTCCTGTGTGTAAAAAGGATGTGGAAATGATAATTATGTGGATTTAATACAACTTCTCCAAACTACACAATTCAGTTGAATATTCATTGTTTACACAGGTCTATATCTTCATTTATATATCTCTATATCATTCATAAAATCTGCAGGATTATAATTTAATGAAAAATTGCAGTGTGCACAACTCCAAAAAACTCTGAACAACAAATAGGAGTGCAGGATTGTGGTGAGGATCCAAAAACAAACCAAACATCGGCACTCACACATAAACTCTACTAATTCAATGGTAGCAAAATAAAGAGAAACATTTCAGCTCCATCATCAGCGTGTTATAACAGGCAGGAAGGACATGTTATGTAACTAGGTGAGGTTTAATCAGGACAGTGAACACATAATGACATGATAGGATCCATCTGTGAATGAATGAAGGAACCGCCTATCAGTGACCTCTGCCAAAAAGGAGGAGTGCCCATAATTATATGTAAACCGGTGTCACAAACTGAAATGTGACAAAATTCCAAGCTAAAGCTTCGACGTCTCCGAGGGGCAATTTGAGATACAGACAGTTGTCACCAGTTCGACATAACACACAGTATCCAGAGTCACACACTGTCAGGGGTAAATCATGGACAGTTAATGGTCACTGCTGGTTAAGGTAAGTGACACAGCAGACGGGACAAAGGACGATCTGTAATGCTTTGTGCTGCATTTAAGGAGGCAAAACCTCCACTGATGGAAGTGTCTGAAACTCAACACGGAGAGGAGGCAACAGGCCAGTGACAATCTTACAAAGGAGGACCACACTTGTTTGTTTTGCTATGGAAGCTAACGTTAGCTAATGTGCTAAAAAGTTAGCGTTGCAGAGAAATCCAATATTCCTCTTAATCCCTCCCCAGTTTCTGATGAGGTGGACATGATAACCCTTAATACACATAACCTTATTCATCCCTACAACAGGAAATACTTTTTCCCTAACCTGATATGAAGTGTGCGCTGCACATGTGAGCATTTTTGATGATGGCCTCCATCCAGTCCTTTGGTCTTATCACATTTAACCATAGTTGTCTTTGTTTTTGTTGACCCACAGAATCCATTTTCATTCAGACATCTGGAGGTCAGAGGTCAACGGACCTCTTTTTCCCCTCCCCAAAATTAACTTTGGAGCGTAATTTCCAAAGAATTATCATTGATATGCAAACGGTGATTTGTGGGGTGGAGTTTTCCTTGAAGCCTCTGAAACCTGGAGCGACGTCACTTTTCCTGAGCTGCTTTCAGACGCCTTTTGCAGGGTTTTAAACGTTTGAACTCTGAGCAACGTTTTCTTTCAAAAACATGGGAGAACAGGGAGCGAGACACTTGGTAAGAAATGTCCCACAAATTGTAAAAAAATAAAAAATCAATAAAATCAAAATGAAAATTATAAATAATAAATAATAATAAAAATTTAAAGAAATATTTTTTAAAAAACTAGGGAAGAGACTATATTTATAACTAGTTTTAAATATTTGAAATTATGGTACAGAATTATTATAATTTTTAAACACCTTCTCCAGGTCAGTTCCTTCTTTATTTATTTCATTACATCTTATTTTCATTTATTTTCTTGTTTTTATTTATTTATTTCATTTCAATTTTACTTATCTTGTTTTTATTTATTTATTCAGTATCATTTTATTGTTAGTTATTTTTTGTTTTTATTTATTTATATATTTAATCATCTTTATTTCATTTTATTTTGACCTTTTTATTTTTTATTTAGATATGTATTTACTTTATTTCTTTTTATTATTATTATTATTTATTTATTTTTACATATTTTCTTGTTTACATTTATTAATTTATTAATTTTCATCATTTTATTTGTATTTATTTCCTTGTTTTGATTTATTTATTTAACATTGCTCGCTGAGTTCTTCCTGTTTTTGAAAGACACCATGTTACAAAGGGTTAACCGGGTCAGGAGCGCGCGGGCGGTGACGTCAGCCCGGCCGGTTTCGGCGTCCCAAACAAACAAACACCCGGCAGAGAAAGTGATGGGATTTATGTGACTGCACACCTGTACAGGTGACCGCAGCTCTGATTGGAGAGTTTTAAACGGCCCTGTTTCTATGACAATGAACGTGACGTCAGAGGAGAGAAGAATAATCAAATGTTAAAACTTCACCTTTAATCCGGAGAGAAGAAGAAGAAGCTGCGTCTTCACCGGGAATCTGCCGAGGAGTGATCACGAGCCTTCTCACGCCTACACACCTCAGTGACGTATATCCGGTGACAGAGCTCACTCATTATGCAGTTTATATTTTCACCACCAGAGGGCGCCACGTCATCACCAACGTAGAGACATGCGCCTCATTCACAGCACGGTTACAACACTGCAGTACTTTAACTACAAGAAGCTGAGAATACTTGAGTACTTTTACTATTAAAAGTACGCCGAACGATGCGTCAGCACTTCCGGTTTGTAGTGACGTCATGCACGTACAGACAGCTGCCACTGAATTAATGTGACTCTGAAGTAAACTTAAAAATGTCGTGATTTTCAAGCAGGTTCGGCAGAAGGACAGAAGGAGCGTTTTTTTTTTTAACCACGAGGAGAATTAAACAAAAACCGATGAAATGATTTGCGCTGTCTGTAACAATGGTAAATAACAAACACACAGCATCCATCCACACATGATATGTTGTTTATTGTTGACGCACACTTCTTACAGTCATGTCTGATGTTCACATCCTTCTCACATTAAAGAAACAGTGGAATATGACACACACACACACACACACACACACACACACACACACACACATGAAACACGTGTTTTCAGATCAGTGTGAGGTGCACTTCCAGATGACGTCATGATCTCTGATGTCCATCCAGAGCAAACCTCCACGAATCCAGTTAGAAATCATATGAGGGGAAAAAGCGCTGCAGAACTTCCTTGAAAATCCTCTTGTTTTAGGTTTTCTTCAGTGTCTCAATGATCCAGTGATAATTATGTCAACATGTATGAGTTCACTGAGAAGAGGAGCTGGTGACGCATCATTCGGCGTATTTTAACTACAACATGCTGCAGAAGCAAGCGTTGCCTCTCGAGGATAAACAGGCAGCCGGTGGCGACAGCATGAGCCCTGGGTTTTAGACTGTATCTGTTGCTATGTTAACAAACTGATCACCATTCAAAGTATGCCGAATTATGTGTGAGTAGCTCCTGTTTGCGGCGAGCTCATGAATGTACAGACAGTTATCACTGAATTAATGTGACACTGAGAGAAACTTTAAAACGTCAAGATTTTCAAGGAAGTTCTGCAGCGCCTTTTTTCTCTGATTCCTAAGTGGATTTTTGGAGGCGTACTCATATTGGACATCAGAGATAATGATGTCATATGGAGGTGAAAGCCAAACTGAATCTAAAAATGTGTGTTTCATGTCAGTGTGTTCCCGTTTTACTGAGTTAACACACTTTAAATTCTTTGATAATGAACTAAACCAAACATGGATCTGATTACCTCATGAATCTACTCCATTGTGTTTGAGTTTAATACTGCTCGATAAAAAGTTCCTCCACACATGATACAAACTCTATTCTGAATTTTCAAACTTTTCCTGACCTAAAAAAAAAAAGACTTGTTTTCTTTCCCCTGTAAGGAGGTCAAGCTGCTCTGGTTTCAGTCTCTTGAGCGTTTTCTCCAGCCAGGACAAAAGAGGGGAAAAGACAAGAGGATCAGATTTCAGCAGGAGTCAGCCGTCTGGCACAAAGCCACGTTAACTCCTCTTCTATAAACGCAGATTAAATATGTGTGTTTCATCAGCTTCAGCGAGGCTTTAAAATACACTTTATTCTGAAAAACTGTACGAGTCAGGAAGCGTAAAAAATAACAGAAAACACTCCTTAAAAGATGATTTTACAAAGTCTTATAAATACATGAGGACATTTACAGAATAGCAATAAAAATGAGGCAGCTTTGCAGAAGAAGTGCAAAACTGTAAAATCAGGACGACGTTCCTGTAAATAAAAACAGGAAAGATAAAAGACTCACAGTTTGTTTAACACTCAGCTTACAGGTCTGTGACTCTGGGAATCACCTTACAAATCCTGTAAAGAAGAACGTAATTGTTATACACACAGAAAAAAAACAAACACAAAGAGTCTCAAAGACGTTCTGATGCGCTTTTCTCCCGACGAATTCTTACTAGATTTACGGACATTTCTTCTGCATGAACAGCAGAGATAACGAAATCCTCCCTAAATGGAAGTCACACTGAATCTAAAAATATGTGTTTCACGTCTGTGAGTTTATGTTTTACTGAGTTACCAACACAAGAACAAGAAGTGCACTTTTTGGTGCAAACTGAAGCAATGAGTCTCGGAGTGTTTTTTAATGCGTCAGATGACAGAGACTAACTTCCTGTTGTTTTAACAGCACCTCGGGTCCATTTATTCAAGTTCGTGCTCTGTACATATTTTTATTTTTGCACTTAAACATGTGTTCACATAACCGAACATTGAGCTGATTCCAAAACTTTATATGTTACACAACAATTAAAAATCATTTACTGCGAAAAAGTGCAAAATATTTACCGGTTCCAAGTTGTTAAATTTACCGGGCGCATAAAGTCCAGAAAAGTCAAATTTTGTATCATCTCGTGCACACAAGTTACTGTGAGGTGGGAACAACTTGTCTCGTGCGCGCAAAAATTATCAAGTGGATACAAGTTAAAAAATTCTGTGCAAAAATTATTTTGACGGGTAAACAAATTACTGACTTGTGCGCAAAAATCGTTATAAGCCGGCAGTAAGTATGAACAAACAAAATTATTATGAGTAAACAAGTTATTTACTTCTGCGCAAAAAATATTATCAGGTGGAAAAAAGTTTTTAATCTCAGCGCAAAATTATCATTTGGAAACAAGTTAATGACTTTTATGAGGTGGAAACAAGTTATTAAGTCATGCGCAAAAATTATTATGCAGTGGAAACTTTTGCGCAAAAAATATAAGGTGACAACAATTCATTAACTAGGGCGCAAAAAAATTATGAGGTGGAAAAAATTTACTCTCAGGTAGAAACAAGTTATTAACTTGTGCACAAAAACTATTATGAGTTGGAAACAAGTTATTAAAATGCACGCAAAAATTATTACGATGTGGAAAACAAGTGCACAACTCCATGCTAAAATTATCAGATGGAAACAAAATATTAACTTGAGCGCAAAAATGATTCTAAACTAAAAACAAATTATTAACCACTGCAAAAATTGTAAGGGGGAAACCATCTATGAAATTGCGCTCTAAAATTATCAGGTAGAAACAAGTTATTAACTTGTGTGCAAAAATTATTATGATGTGGAAACAAGTGTGCATCTTTCACTATCGTCACTTGCAATTATCAGGTGGAAACAAAATATCAACTTGAGCGCAAAAATGATTTTAAGCTGGAAAAAAATATTAACCTCTGTGCAAAAACTATAAAACAAGCTATGAAGTAGCGCACTAAAATTATCAACTGGAAACTTGTTCATACCTTGTGCGCAACAATTATTATGAGGTGGAAAGAAATTTTACCCTCTGCGCAAAAATTATCAGGCGGAAACAAGTTATTAACCTTGGTGCAAAATTATTATTTGTAATAATAATAACTTGTGCACAGAAATTATTATGATGTGGAAACAAGTGTGCAATTTGCACACAAAAATTATCAAGTGGAAACAAGTTATTAACTTTTGCACAAAAATTATTATAAGGTGGAAACAAAATACTAACTGGAGCCTAAAAATGTTTATAAGCTGTTAAAATGATTGTGCAAAGAATATTATTAGGAGGAAACAAGCTATGAAATAGTGCGCTAAAATTGTCAACTGGAAACAAGTTATTAACTTAAGCACAAAAATTATTATTAGGTGGAAACAAGTTGTTAAAGTCCTAAAGGAGGATAAAAAAAAGCACAACATTTTGACACTTAAGAGCCTCCGTAGGACGTAACAATAAAATGGTTTTCATGATTTTCTATTATGTAAACTTGTAAACTTGTAAACAACATTTTAAACAAATAATCAATAAATAAATGTGATGTTTTTAAACAGGAAGTAACAGACCTGTAAAGTGAAACTAGAATTTAGAAAAGCTACACGTGTAAAATTAATTGTAACTTCAGTTCGAAGACATAAAAACCAGGACATGGTTCCCGAGTGTACGTGTCCTTACTGAGTCGGATGTGAGACGATTCGGAGCGTCCACGTCTCAGATATCCATCCGTCCTCAGGCTCAGTCACAAAATGGCGTCCGTACGTCTGGGTACCGCCCACCTCTACACCGTCGTCTCGCCCTGGTTGTTGCCGCTCAGTCTTTTATAAAACCTGCGCCACGACTGCAGCGTCTTCCCAGACCAGATCCAGAAGCCGGACGTGATCCCCACAATCATGGTCATCAGGTATTTGATCATGAACACGGTAAAGTCCGGCGTCAAAGGTGCAAAGTTCCTGGCCGGGCATGGCATTGCGAAACGCTTGCATGTCTGCAGGCGCCAAGTCCTCTCCCACTGCGGCCGGAAGGCCTGCTCATAGAAGCAGCAGGCGATGACGATGGTGGCGGGCACCGTGTAGAGCACGCTAAAGACGCCGATCCGCACCATCAGCTTCTCCAGCTTCTCCGTCTTGGTGCCGTCGTGCTTCATGATGGTGCGGATGCGGAAGAGCGACACGAAGCCTGCCAGCAAGAAGGAAGTGCCAATGAACAGGTAGACAAACAGTGGCGCCAGGACGAAGCCGCGCAGGGCGTCCACGTTGTAGATTCCCACGTAGCAGACACCAGTGAGCAGGTCGCCATCCACCTGCCCCATGGCCAGGATGGTGATGGTTTTCACTGCTGGTACCGCCCACGCTGCCAGGTGGAAGTATTGTGAATTGGCCTCGATGGCCTCGTGGCCCCACTTCATCCCGGCGGACAGGAACCAGGTGAGCGACAGGATCACCCACCAGATGGAGCTCGCCATGCCGAAGAAGTAGAGGATCATGAAGAGGATAGTGCAGCCCTCCTTCTTGGTGCCCTGGGCCACCATCTTGTAACTGTCGCGGCTCAGCTGGTGGTCGATACACACCACCCTGTCCTCCAACAGGAATCCAGCAGCGTACGCCAGCGCCACCATGAAGTAGCAGCCGGACAGGAAGATAATCGGCCGCTCCGGGTATCGAAACCGCGTCATGTCCACCAGATAGGTGAGAACAGTGAAGAGGGTGCTCACGCAGCACAGGATGGACCAGATCCCGACCCAGAGCCGACCGAACTTCAGCTCCTCCTCTCGGAAGTACATCAGTCCGTTTGGTTTGGAGGTTTCGCAGGGGGCACCACAGTCTTTGGCCCCCAGGAAGTGGTAGTTGAGGTAGGGCGGCACCTTGAGCTGCAGCGGGCAGGAGAAGGGCTGGTCGGTCCAGACGTGCGGCAGCAGGGTCACCAACTCCGGGACGTTGGGTGTCGGGTCGGAAGTGGTTCTCTCTGAGTCGGTCGTGTTCTGGCCAACGCAGATCTCTCCTGCGCCGTGGACTGGGAAGTTCTCGCAGCGCAGCCTCTCTGGCCACTGGAACCCAAATTTGTTCATGAGCACCTCACAGCCCTGGCGTGCCCGTTCACACAGAGACCGGCAGGGGGGGATGGCCTGCTCCAGGACGGTGCACACCGGCGCGTACATGGAGCACAAGAAGAACTTCAGGTCGGTGGAGCATTGGACTTTGACCAGTGGGTAAAACTGGTGCACCTCCAGCCCAGCGTCCTCCTGGTTGGTGTGTCCCAGCAGGTTGGGCATGATGGTCTGGTTGTAGGCGATGTCGGTGCAGAGCGGGATGGAGATGGGCTGACAGAAGCCGTGCTCCGGGACCCAGATCCCCTTCTCGTACTGAGCTGCACACAACTGGAGGAGGAGAGCGGAGAGCAGGGCGCAGAGCCGCCGCCAGCTTCCCCCCACCGTCATGACCAATGATCGGAAGACCAGTCTCCTCAAAGTACTGACAGGCTCCAGCAGCAGCAGGAGGAAGAGGAGGAGGAGGAGGAGGAGGAGAGTCCTGCTCCTGCTGCGCTCCTTTAATACTCCCAGAAAACGGAGGCTTGTCCCGGCAGCCCGGAGACACGGAGTCCGGTCACCTCACGGACCGACAGCTGAGAGCAGCAACAGATGTGAACTCCTCCTCCTCCTCCTCCTCCTCCTCCTCTCTTTAACTCCGGGCTCGTGAGGTCCTCCAGGACTCCTCAAATGTCCCGAGAGAGTCTCGCGCTCCTGCTGAACGGCCGCAGTGGCGCGAAAACAAACTTTGTCAATAAGTAAACAGTTTAAGATGCACGAGAGTTCTGCACGATAAAACTTATCACACACACACACACACACACACACACACACACACACACACACACTCTGCCCGGGTTGGTTTCAAGGCGCCCCTCCCCCTTCTCTCTTCTCTCTGCAGTGCACGCGGGGCACCTTGAAACCGCGCTGTGTTCTGGGCCGCGGCGCCGCTGATTGGCTGGTGGAGGTTAAAGGGTGGTTCCACAGCGGCAGAGGAATCCTTTAATATTCATGTTTTTTTTCTTCCTGTACAGAAGTGTGTTGCTCCTCTCTCCACAAATATTACACTGGGTATACTTACAAAAAAAAATTAAATAGTAACTTTCATTTATTTATTTTTATCTCATTTAAAAATTTTTAATATATATATATATATATATTAAATAAATTAATTCATTAATTAAAAAAACAACAGACCAGAAACACTGAGGTCATGTGATTGATTTATTTTATTTTATGATATGATTAATTTAAATGACAAACATAATTCAGATCTTTTCTGTTCAGTTTTTTAATTTGAGGTTGAAAACCTTCAGAGCTGAAATCAGCTGCTCGTTCCCTCCTTCCTGTCCGAACATGGAGTGGTGCCTCCTGGTTGTACTTGACACAGTACTTTTATCTTTGATACTCAGTATATTGTGTTTGTAATACTCATGTGGGGAAAGTACTCTGATCCAAATTTACAAAAGTACAGATTGAAGTTACCGTAAAGAATATAAATACAGTTATGCTGACACAGTGAATACACACTGTGTGACACATACAGAGGTGTTGTTAATGTGAATATAAAGTCTGTACGACACACAGTGTGAAGAGCACAGCCTCACAACCACCTCACCTCCCTCTGTGTGATGTCAACACATCCCTTAGTGCAACCTACAGCCCCTTTTACACTGCCAGATTTTCCATGAATGTTGGGCCGTTTTGTGTCTCTGTCAACCTCAAAGAGACACAAAACAACCACAAAGAGACACAAAACAACCACAAAGAGATACAGAACAGCCACAAAGAGCCACAAAACAACCACAAAGAGCCACAAAACAACCTCAAAGAGACACAAAACAACCACAAAGAGACACAAAACAGCCACAGATAGACACAAAACAACCT
>NC_065521.1:2552609-2564078 GCF_006386435.1 Epinephelus moara | reverse complement strand
AGAGACACAAAACAACCACAAAGAGACACAAAACAGCCAGAGACACAAAACAACCACAAAGAGACACAAAACAACCACAAAGAGACACGAAACAACCTCAAAGAGACACAAAACAGCCACAGAGAGACACAAATAGTGGTGGTCATAAAGAGGAGGTCAGCGGACGGCAGGCCGACTCCTCTGCTGACACATTTATTTCACACCGTCACGTCTTCATCATCACTCTGATGGTGTCCAGTGTTTATTTGACAGACGAGTTTCCATCGTTCCTCCGAGCTGAGCGAGTTGAAGCGTAAACACACAGCGGTGTTAACCCAAACACCGCCGACGCCACCATGCCTTTTTAGGCCATGGCTCTTCAAAATAAAAGACCCATCTGTTCCTGTTCCCTCCATCTCCTCTTCTTCTACTGTTTATATCTCTACTGTCCAAACGTTCCACTAATGTCAACACCAAGTACAGGAGAGGGAAGGAAGAGAGGGAACGAGTGAAGGAGGGAAAGAGAAGGAAAGGAAACAAAGCAGGAGATGAAAAACTGTGTCTGTGGAAGCAAATGAATGGATACGAAGAGGGGGAAGGATAGAGGAGAGGAAAGGAGGAAGGAAAGGAGTAAAATAAAGGAATGAAAGGAAAAGAAGGAAAAGTAAGAATGGAGGAAAGGAGAAGAGGAAAGAAAGGGAGGAAGGAAAGGAGAAAATGAGGTGAAGAAAGAAAAGAAAAGGAAGGGTGGAAATGTAGGAAAGGAAAGAAAGGAACCGACGAAAGGACAAATGGAAATGAGGAAAGGGAAGGAGGAAAGGAAAGAAATGATGAAAGGAAAGAAAGGATAAGGGCAAAGATTAGGTGACAAGGAAGAAAGAGGAAAGGATGAAAGGCAAGAAAGGGAGGAAAGGAAGAAAAGGATGAAAGAAAGGAAACAAAGGAAGGGTAGGAAAGGGTGAAAGGAATAAATGAAGGAAAAGAAGGGTGAAAGAAAAGAAAGGAGGGAAAGGTAGGACAGGATGAAAGGATAGAAAGGGAGGCAAAGGAAAGAAAGGAAAAAAGGAAAG
Organism: Epinephelus moara; assembly: GCF_006386435.1. Classification (NCBI taxonomy): domain Eukaryota; kingdom Metazoa; phylum Chordata; class Actinopteri; order Perciformes; family Serranidae; genus Epinephelus; species Epinephelus moara. Next base: position 2,563,029 of record NC_065521.1, on the reverse strand, counting down.
GATAAGGACAAAGAATAGGTGACAAGGAAGGAACGTATGAAAGGAAAGGATGAAAGGAGAGGAAAAAAGGAAAGGAAGAAAGCAAAGAATAGGTGATAAGGAAGGAAAGGATGAAAGGAAAGGATGAAAGGAGAGGAAAAAAGGAAAGGAAGAAAGCAAAGAATAGGTGGATGAAAGGAGAGGAAAAAAGGAAAGGAAGAAAGCAAAGAATAGGTGACAAGGAAGGAACGTATGAAAGGAAAGGATGAAAGGAGAGGAAAAAAGGAAAGGAAGAAAGCAAAGAATAGGTGACAAGGAAGGAAAGGATGAAAGCGTGAAGCTCCAACTTAACGTTGAATATTTAACTAATATTTAATATTTGTTTATGTGGTTGAACAGACGTCTGAAAGTCAGACTTTGGTCTCTACTAAGTTTTGAACACGTATTAGCTTCATGGTATTATTGTGTATCTCATTTTAGTCACACGTATTCGTAGCTAAGCCAAATTTCATGAATTTCAGAAGCTAAGATGTAGCTACTGCTACTTCGCTACGTTAGCTTTAGCAGGATTTTACCTCACGAGTGTATTCAGCTGCTGCTTCATCAGTTCAATGTTTAGCTTCAGCTGAAGTTAGCCGTGGTCAGCTGTCACTTTACAAGCTAGCTCTTACTTTGGCTGCCTTGGTGCAGTTTTTAGCTCCATCTTATAGTAACTGCTGATTTTGATTCTGGTCTTCAACACATTTTAGCTTCGTAGGACAGAGCAGCGTTATTGTTCTGTTTCATGAAACATTCGCATCAACGCAACGGTCTGGTGACAGCTGAGAAAACTTTTTGGGAGAAAACAAAGACAAAGTGTTTTGGAGATTAAAAATAACTTCAGTCCAACTCGTCTGATTCTTCAGAGGCCACATATCAAAGGCTGCTGTGCATTCTGATTTATTATTTATTTATTGTTTGTTCCGAGTGTCGTGAATGAATTTGCTCTCATCAAACGATACCCGACGTTCACCCAAACACAAACAGAGTTAAATATGCACCAACACCTTCGACTGTCTCTTTCATCTCAACAGTCAATCAAAACGACGCCTCATTTTCACGTCAATCAGAAGAATCCCATAAATTTAAAGTTGTTCAAAACAACTCGAGCTTTTGTTGAACCTCTTGTTTTGTTGGCGAAGTTTCTGAAGTCGCACAGACTTGAATTTTAAAAACCGATTCGACTTTGAGACGAACACGAAAGACAAACAAGTGAATGAGAACAAAGAGGCCGACGGTGAAACGAGCACGAACTTTCAAACAAAGTGATTGTGTTGCTCCGCTGTGTGAAACCAAGATACAACTTCAGCAGGAAACAACTCCAGAAGAATAACATTTAAACGTGTTACAGTGACGTAGTTAAATTATGATTAAAATTGTTTTTCGAGGGTATGTTGTTGAAAATATGAAGGTGAATCTGCTGGCTGGAAAACGTTCGTCACACTCGACCTTTATTGGAACAGATTTGTTCCCCCTAACGTCTGAGAGGAAGCTTAAACTTCTTCTCAGACGTTAAACTGGAGGTAAGTCTCAAAAACACCACGTGAGCCCTGTCAGCTTCACAGAAATACAACAAATGACCACAGATTCATCACCACGCATTTCATGATGCTGACACGCAGTGTGTTAAAGTGACATATCATCGGAAAGTCAAATACGAACAGTCACAGTTTTAAACACGTGGTTAACGTTGTCGCTTTAGGAAAAAAAAACACTCAGGTTTCGGAAAACATTGTGGTTTTGATTCGAATAGCTTCGTACGGGACATAAGTGATGTGAAGTTTCGAAAAGTCACGTTACTACACTGATCGGCCTCTGGGGTGAAAGTCCGTGTTTGTTTGTCCATCATCATCCTCACTGTGACCTCGTCACATGTCCACGTTTGGTCATGGACTTTCCACGTCCACATATGACGTCCAAGGTACCCTGGGTGTGTTGGTTGTTGACGTTCTGGGACGCCGTGTCAACTTCAGCCTGTTACATGCATTGTCTGTTTTCAAAATACACTTCTGTTTTCACAGGAAATGTTCAGTTTGCATACAGTCTCTTTCAAAATAAAAGCACTACGTCAGTACAACACCACCAACTGATGTTTTTTTTCCTTCAACAACACACGTGGTTACGTTTAGGACAAAAGAACAGGGTTTGGCTTTACAATCTTACAGGAAGTGAACACCAGCCTCCTGGGTGAAAGTTGGTGGATCCATCCATCCATCGGGCTTTAAATATGTTTTGTGAAATTCAGAAATATTCAATTAATTAATTAAGGTCAGTTAAGGTCACTAAAGGTCACTTAAGGTCACTAAAGGTCAGTCCTGATAAAGCACTTCCTGTCCGCAGCACACGGTGAACGACTCTTCATTACAAACAAAGTGATGAAGACGAAGCAGCCTGGGACGTGTGGAGAATCACAAAAGAACTGAATTTTATTTATCACAACAACAAATAAACATTCATCAACATTCAGCTCCTGAATGAACCCTCGTTACTCTCCGCGAACCAACGCTAACGTCCCAACGGGCTGACGGTCACCACGGGAACATTTCATAAAGATGGTTATTTATATTTAACATTGAATATAATGTTTAGAATTATTCAATTAAACATACACAGATCGTATCATGTCAATAAATATAAATATACAGTAATGAGTGGGTTTATATAGAGAGTTTGTTCCCCCCTCTGCTCGTCTGGTCAGGTTGAGTTTGGTCACCACCACTTGGCGGCGGGCAGCAGGGAGGGTTTGACCCTCCGTCCAGGGTTTAAGGCGTTCCTGACCTCTGTCTCCAGATGAATGCCAGGCACCTTGAAAATGGACACCGCTGGAAAACCAGAGAAGAAGAGAAATGACTTGTGGGAAACGGCTGTGTTGGTGTGTCGCTCTGCGTGTGTAAGGGCGAGTTCTTACTGTCCCTGAGGTGCATGATGGGAGGAGGCAGCGTGCTGAAGTACGGGTGCCTCAGGGAGTCCTGGGCCGAGATCCGGTCTGCAGGGACCCCCTTCAACATCCTCTGGACCAGGTCTTCTGTCTTATAGGGCAGCTGGTCCAACCTGGTCCACATCAAAACAGCAGGCTATATGCTAACATGCTAACACTTCACCATATATTAGAAAACAGTAAGCTACATGCTAACACTTTCCCAAACAATGTATTAAATAGCAGAAGGCCACATGCTAACATGCTAACAGTTTATAAATGCTACATGCCAACACTTTATAATACACTAAATAACTATGGGCTAAATGCTAACAAGCTAACACTTTACCATACGTTAGAAAACAGTAGGCTACATGCTAACATGCTAACATTTCACCATACATTAGAAAACAGTAAGCTACATGCTAACATGCTAACACTCTCCCAAACAATGTATTAAATAGCAGAAGGCCACATGCTAACAGTTTATAAATGCTACATGCCAACACTTTATAATACACTAAATAACTATGGGCTAAAGGCTAACATGCTAACACTTCACCATACGTTAGAAAACAGTAGGCTACATGCTAACATGCTAACATTTCACCATACATTAGAAAACAGTAAGCTACATGCTAACATGCTAACACTCTCCCAAAAAATGTATTAAATAGCTGAAGGCCACATGCTAACAGTTTATAAATGCTACATGCCAACACTTTATAATACACTAAATAACTATGGGCTAAATGTTAACATGCTAACACTTCACCATACATTAGAAAACAGCAGGCCTCATGCTTACATGCTAACACTTCACCGTACACTGTATTAAACAACTGTAGGCTAAGTGCTGACATGCTAACACTTTACTATAGACTTTTTAAAACAACAATACTCTATAATAACATACTAACACTTTACCATAGACTTGGTTAGACAATAGTATTCTACATGCTAACATGCTAACACACTAAGACTTTACCATTAACTTTATTAAACAACAGTAGGCTACACACTAACATGCTTACACTTTACCATACAATTTACAGCAGAAGGCTAACATGCAAACATGCTAATACAATCTACACTAAACAGATGGCTACATGCTAACATGCCAACACTTTATCATATAGTTTGTTTAACAACATTAGACTACATGCTAACAGTTTACCATAGAGTTTATGGAACATCAATTAGCTACAAGCCAACATGCTAACACTTCATGATACACTTTGAGATACAACAGTAGGCTCCATGCTAACATGCTAACACTTTGCAGTTGATGATTAAACATCAGTAGACTACATGCTAACATACTAACATACCATACAGTTTAATAAACACCAATTAGCCACAATCTAACATCTACTATACACTTTATTAACCAACAGTGGGCTTCAAGCAAATATGCTAATGGTTTACCATAGACTTTAAACAGTGGCCTCCATGCTAACACACTAACACTTTGCTATACACTTAACAACAGCAGGCTAAATGCTGACTTTACTACAGTTCAGTTATTCTTTATAGTGTAGATGTTTTCCTGAGAAAATAGGGGGAATAAATAACAAAAAAACCCAAACAAAATAAACAACAATTCAAATGATATTTATTTTGTGTCTTTACCTTTTCCAAACGCTCCTCAGCTGCTTCGGCTTGGAGTGAAGAAAAAACTCTGTGGAGACAAACAAAACCAGTTCACCATTAATAATAATAATAACAACAATAACAATAACAACAACAACAATAATAATAATAATAATAATACTTATAATTATAAAAGAAAGAAATAAAATGAAAGAAGAAGAATCACTGTTGACTTCAATGGTTTGATGTCGCCTCCTGGTGGTCACTGTGACACACTGCTGAACTACAGAGTTAACAGTGATACAGTCATTCAATCAATAATCAATAAATCAACTCGGGGAAAGACGTCTGAAATATTACTTTAACAAACAGTGCATAAAAACAAACAATAAACAACTCCCAGATGCTTTATTTCACATGTGGCTATACCATTAAAAGATGAAATAAGATTTAACTGTTAATAAACAACAAAATAAAATGATTTCTTTTGTCCTGCAGGTTAGACAGATTAAAATACATAAAAAAATATTAATTTGGAGAATGCTGACATACAGAATATTAAAAAATGAAAATAAAATTGAGAATTAAAAAAAAAAGATTTACTTGGTAATTTAAAATAGAGAAATAAACGAATAATGACGCAAATATTATAATAAAAATAAAAGATATTTTGACATGCTAACACTTTACCACAGGCTATTAAACAACAGTAGACTACATGCTAGCATGCTAACACAATGCTACAGTATAGACTCTGCTACAACAATAAACTTTGTTAAGTTAAACAACAGTAAGCTACTTGTTAACATGCTAACACTTGACCATACACTTTGTTTAACAACAATAAGCAACATGCTAACACCTTACCATACACTAAACAGCAGGCTTAGAAGTAATATAATAAAAAATATTTTGCTTAATGTAAGATAAAAGTATAAAATAAAGAAGGAATAAACAAGCTAAATAAAACATATTTTGATAAATATATAAGAAGAAGAAGAAGTAGAAGAGTATTAAATCAAAGAATGATGTCAATAATATGAAATAAATTAATAAAATAATTATCAAAAATGTAATTAAAAATTGACCAACTGATTAATGTATATATGGGGAAAAAAATATATATATATATTTTGAACTGACCTGGTTTATAATTTGGCAGCTGGCTGACTCCAGGCCAGCTGTCCTCTGTGGGGACACCCAGGACCTGCAGGGACACAAGACTTATTTAATTTAATTTCATTCTCATCAGTATCTAATATCATAATGATAATAATAATGATAATAATAATAAATGTGTGAGCTGTCAACTTTTCATCACCGTCCAGATCTTCTTTAGTTGCTCAAACACATCAGTGACTCCGGGGAACGCCGGCACCCCCTGCAGCATCTCTACGAAGATACACCCTGCTCCCCTGATTCAAACGCACAAAACTTTATTTAAAAATCACACTGTCATAATCTGTATGTACACGTCACCACCTGAACACAAACAGGAAACAGAAAGAAAACGTGACAGACAAATCTGTGATGACATCAGCAGGAGGAGAGCTAGTCAAAATTAGCTGTTAGCAGCTTCTCAAAGTTAGCTGTTAGTAGGTAGATAACTTTAGCTGTTAGCAGCTACTTAATCTTAGCTGTTAGCAGCTAGTTACTGTTAGCTATTAGCAGCTAGTTAATGTTAGCAGCTAGTTAAAATTAATTTTTTTAGCAGTTGATGTTAGTTGTTAGCAGCTACTTAATTTTAGCGGTTAGCAGCAGGTTAATGTTAGCTGTTAGCAGCTAGTTAACATGAGCTGTTAGCACCTAGTTAATGTTAGCAGCTAGTCAAAGTAAGCTGTTACCAGCAGGTTAAAGTAAGCTGTGAGCACCTAGATCATGTTAGCTGTTAGCAGCCAGTTGGGAACTGCCCGTTGGTTCGACATCCCATTGTTCCGACCATATTAAACTCATAGTTCCGAAGTCCGTTCCGAAATCATCATGATGCCCTGTGGTTAAGGTCTGGTTAGGTTTAGGCACAAAAACCACTTGGTTAGGGTCAGGAAAAGATCATGGTGTGGGTTAAAATGAAAAAGAAAGTGACAAACACATACGCCGTGAGCCTGCTCCGCCTCAAGCCGGTCGCGGCGCACCATACGCCCGCCGCGAGCCGTTCAGCACCGCAGACAGTCGGACTAATGGGATGTCGAACCAATGACATGGACCCAGCCAGTTATGTTAGCAGCTAGTTCACATTAGCTGTTAGCAGTTAGTTAATGTTAGCTGTTAGCACCTAGTTAAAGTTAGGTGTTAACAGGTAATTAAAGTTAGCTGTTACCAGCAGGTTAAAGTAATATGTTAGCAGCAAGTTAATGTTAGCTGTTAGCAGCTAGTTAAAGTTAGCTGTTGACAGCAAATTAAAGTAAGATGTTAGCACCTAGATAATGCTAGCTGTTAGCAGCTAGTTATGATAGCTGTTAGCAGCTAGTTCACACTAGCTGTTAGCAGCTAGTTCACACTAGCTGTTAGCAATTAGTTAATGTTAGCTGTTAGCAGCTAGTTTACATTAGCTGTTACAGTTAGTCAAAGTCAGCAGTTAGTTTGGGATGTTAGCTCTTAGCAACTAATTAAATTAAAGTTTGCTGTGAACAGCTAGTTAATGTCAGTTGTTAGCAGCTAGTTTACGTTAGGTGTTAGCAGCTAGGTGTTAGCAGCTAGTTAATGTTAGCTGTTAACAGCATTAATTTTAGAGCAGTTTAATAAAGGGAAGAGTTATTTTAAGTTTTATTAAAGTTGTTTCATCAGTGTTTTTGACTGAGTTAGTGCTTATTCAAAGGTCACATCTGTTCATGTCATTTCTGTGAAGATACACTTGGCTCCTCTGATTCAAACACATTAAATTTTATTTAAACTGACACTGTCAGAAGCTTCCTCCACATGAGCTGATTTTCCTGACGTCAAAAATGTGTAAAAATGTGATAAGAGCTTGTCGGTGCTGACCAGATGTCCAGAGCGGTGGAGTAATCTGTGGATCCCAGCAGGACATCAGGGGGGCGGTACCACAGCGTCACCACCTCAGAGGAGAAGGTCTGACTGGGGATGGACTTGGACCGAGCCAGACCTGAAACCAGAACCAGTCAGATCCAGTTTGGATACGTGTTAGAGAAATCTGTGAGTCTGAACAGAAGTCAGTGGGAAGAGTTTATGAATGACTAATTTTAAGGTGGATAAATTTAATGTCTGTCTAAATGTTCTGTCGAGGTGAACTGTTGGTGACGTGAATGTTGTAGTGACGAAGTTGCTCCTGACCGAAGTCAGCTAGCTTGAGTTCTCCCAGGTAGCTGATGAGCAGGTTATGAGGCTTCAGGTCTCTGTGGAGGATCCTCCTGCTGTGGATGAAGCAGAGTGCTCGCAACAGCTGGAACATGAAGAGCTGCAACAACAACAACAACAACAACATATTATTATTATTATTATTTATCATGAAAGGAGACCTGTTAACTCTAATTTATTTTGGTACCTGATGATGGACCCTGATGTTGTGTGAGTGCAGGTGTGAACGGATCCTTATGTGTGAGTGCAGGTGTGAACGGATCCTTGTGTGTGAGTGCAGGTGTGAACGGATCCTTATGTGTGAGTGCAGGTGTGAACGGATCCTTATGTGTGAGTGCAGGTGTGAACGGATCCTTGTGTGAGTGCAGGTGTGAATGGATCCTTGTGTGAGTGCAGGTGTGAACGGATCCTTGTGTGAGTGCAGGTGTGAACGGATCCTTATGTGTGAGCGCAGGTGTGAACGGATCCTTGTGTGAGTGCAGGTGTGAACGGATCCTTATGTATGAGCGCAGGTGTGAACGGATCCTTATGTGTGAGTGCAGGTGTGAACGGACCCTGACGTTGTGTGAGTGCAGTCCTCCGGGGTGATCAGTGAGGTACTGGGCCAGATCTGTTTGCTGCAACGACACCAGAAGAAGAAAGATGATCAGCAATGGAACGTGTGAAAGATGTTTTATAATTCAAACTTATTTACGATACGTTTCTCACCACGTATTCGAAGACGAAGGTCAGAGACTCTTGGGTGTGAATGATGTCATGGAGGACGACGATGTTGGCGTGTTTCAGACCCTTGAGCAGAGACGCTACACACACACAAAAAACAGGAAACGCACTGTAAAAAATAACAACTAATCCAGGAAACACACTGTAAAAAGTAGAACCCAGAGGATAAAAGTGTGTGTGCAGTGATCACCTTCCCTGATGGCGGTGAACGGGACGCCCTCCTCCGTCTTCATACGAATCACCTTCAGCGCCACCAGCTGACCGTTTATCCTCAACAAGCAACATTCACAGTGAACACAGCAAAATGTACTGAGAGTATCGAGGTCAACGTTCTGCTGCTGCAGAAGAACGTCATGGTTAAAGTACACCCAACAATGAGTGAGCAGCTCCAGTTTTTCAGTGGCCTCATGGAGGTACAGATCATCATCACTGGTGCTGATGAAGACTCACACAGTGCTCAGCAGATAAATCTATGATCAGTACTCTGAGTAGACTGACCTGCTGATTCCTTTGTAGACGGAGGCGTACGCTCCTTCACCCAGTTTCTCCAGACTCAGGTAAGAATGAGTCGCTCCAAACTGAAGACCTGGTTTCTGATCAGAGGACACATGTCACATATCAGGTCACGTATCAAACTTTATACTGATGTTTCCTCTGAGGGGTCAGAGGTCAGGGGTCAGATGTCAGGTTCAGCTGACTTGAAGGCAAAAGGCATAAAGCAACAAAGACAGCGTAGCCAGGAGCTAATGAGGGAAATAGAGAACAGGTGAGGTGACGGGAGGACAGGTGGAGGACAGGTGCAGGACAGGTGCAGAACAGGTGGAGGACAGGTGCAGGACAGGTGCAGAACAGGTGGAGGACAGGTGCAGGACAGGTGCAGGACAGGTGGAGGACAGGTGCAGAACAGGTGCAGGACAGGTGCAGGACAGGTGCAGGACAGGTGGAGGACAGGTGTGATGTTTCTCTGACCCAGGTGAAGGGTTCCTCGCAGCTGTTCCTTCCCAGCGGGTCGCTATTGCTGCGTCCTCGCTGCTGTCGGAACCGTCGGACCTGCAGGGTGTGGAACCAGTGAGGGTGGGACCCTGAGCTGGACTGATCTGGATCCAGCTGGGACAAACAGAGAGAGAAAAAAAAAAAAAGTTTCTCAAACAGGAAGTGATGTTACTCTAACAGGAAGTAATGTTACTCAAAAGGAAAATGGTGTTACTCAAACAGGAAGTAATTTTGCTCAAACAGGAAGTGATGTTAATTGAATGGGAAGTGATGTAACTCAAACAGGAAGTGATGTTAATTGAATGGGAAGTGATGTAACTCAAACAGGAAGTAAAGTTAGTCAAAAAGGAACTATTAGGTTCGTTGGAGATGAGCCAGGCCTGCGCAGATTCGATCACCGGCGATCGGCACACAATGCATGCTGGTTAGTTTTGTGTCCGACTTCATCCCGACTTGCTTTGACGTATTACAAAAGTGGACGGTGATAAAGCCGCGAGAGCGAGACGGCTGCAGTTTTTAGAGCCAGGCGCTGCAGCTGCTCTCCACCGACTGCACCGTCTGGCTCTCACCTGATCTAACAGCTGATTGGTTCAGATGTCGACTCAACAAGATGACGTTTCAGATAAACTACTCATATGTGTTGAATTTTAGAGATTAAGATTGTATTTGTCTGATCTGAAGGTTTATTCTGTGAACAGAAACATGTTGTGTGACTGATGGTGAAGTTTAGTCGTCACAGACTGAACACATTCATCATAAACTATACAGAGTCTACTGTGTATTAACACTGGACGCTTTAATTATTGAAGTATTTAGCAACACAGAGACTGGTGGTCAGTGGGATGTGAGGATTCTTAAACTAAC
>NC_065521.1:2550354-2552542 GCF_006386435.1 Epinephelus moara | reverse complement strand
TACAGATCACCTGTAAAACATTTTAATAAATTAATCGATCATAATTAAAACAACTGGAGACTGAGAACAAACTGACATATGGGTCTGATCACTTTTTTAATGAACTGACATCATTCCAGACAGGATGTTAGTGTGTCTGTGACTTCCTGTACGGACTGAAGGCTGCTGGAAACTGTCGGGAAACTGTCCGACTTCACCGCAACTTTTTGTCACCGCCCCCCGCTGCGGCCGCCTGCTCTCGTCTACTTTCCAGGCGAGGCGTAGTTCATCTCCAACGAGCCTAATGTTACTCAAAGGGAAAGCGGTGTTACGCAAACAGGAAGTAATCAGGAAGTAATGTTACTCAAACAGGAAGTAATGCTACTTTTAGGGAAAGCGGTGTTATGCAAACAGGAAGTAATTTTGCTCAAACAGGAAGTGATGTTAATCGAATGGGAAGTAATGTTACTCAAACAAGAAGTAATTTTGCTCAAACAGGAAGTGATGTTAATCGAATGGAAAGTGGTGTTACTCAAACAGGAAGTAATTTTGCTCAAACAGGAAGTGATGTTAATCGAATGGAAAGTGGTGTTAATCAAACAGGAAGTAATTTTGCTCAAACAGGAAGTGATGTTAATCGAATGGAAAGTGGTGTTACTCAAACAGGAAGTAATTTTGCTCAAACAGGAAGTGATGTTAATCGAATGGGAAGTGATGTAACTCCAACAGGAAGTAATGTTACTCAAATGGGAGGTAATGTTACTCGAACAGGAAGTAATGTTACTCAAATGGGAGGTAATGTTACTCGAACAGGAAGTAATGTTACTCAAGTGGGAAGTAATCTTGCTCAAACAGGAAGTGATGTCACTCAAACAGGAGTACAGTGGTGGAAGAAGTATTCAGATCCTTTTATTGAGCGAGTACTGATACCACACTGTAAAAAATACTCTGTAGTAAAAGTCATGCTTTGAAACATGACTTCAGTCAAAGTGTGTGAGAACGATCAGGAAAATATTTACAAGCTGAAAGTAAAAATACTTCATGCAGAATATTTTCATGTGTTTAATAAATAAACAAAGTGTGTTCTTCATTTATAAAGTTAAACTAAAGTTATGAAACAGCGGTGGTGGAGTAGAAGAAGAAGAAAGTGGCGTCAAGTAAAGTAAATGTACCTCCACCTTGTATGTCAGCACAGTACTCGAGTAAATGTACTTAGTTACATTCCAGCACTGCTCAAACAGGAGTTGTTGTCGTACCTCAGCAGGAGGGAGGGAGGTTGAACTCCTGCTCTTCCTGAAGCTGAGCCCCTCCATCTTCACTTCCTCCTCCTCCTCCTCTTCTTCTTCTCCTTCCCTTCTCCCTTTCTCCTCCTCATCCTCATCTTCCTCACCACAGCAGCACCTCCTCACCCACCTCCCGGCCTCCGTCACCCACCGGGACACGTCCTCCATCTTATCCTCCTTCTTTACTCCTCTTCCTCCTCCTCTCTGTGTCTCATATGACTCACATGGTTCAGGACGAGCAAACAGGGTCCCATGACTGTCTCTGTCTCAGTCCACAACAACAGAGTCCTTTCAGCACAGTGAGTGTGTGCTACCCCTCAGAGGCCACAGTCAGGAACCACAGCGCTCACCCAACTTCATTCATTCATCTTCTAACCGCTTCATCCTCTCACCAAACTTATTTCTTGTAATTCATTATTATAGTGTTTTGTTGAGTTTAATAAACTTCATGCAATTTCAAAAGAAAAGTTCTTGTGTGTCAGAATTTATGGTGATTTTTTGTGTTGTTTATTGTAGTTTTTATTTTTTAAACTTTATCACGTACAATTTTTATTCTAATTTATTCTATTGTCATTTTGTTTATGTCGTTATTAATTCAGCCTAGAGTTCATTATATCTGTTTAATACAAAATGTATTTGTATCAAATTAGGTTGTCATTATTTAATCAGCTTACTGCTTTATTTTTGTGTAAATAATTAAAATGCACTGTTCGTCATACTGATCGTGTTTCTTAAATAATTGTATATTTTATTTTTATTTTTTATCAATCAATCAATCAATTTTATTTATAAAGCCCAATATCACAAATCACAATTTGCCTCACAGGGCTTTACAGCATACGACATCCCTCTGTCCTTATGACCCTCACAGCTGATCAGGAAAAACTCCCCAAAAAACCCTTTAACGGGGGAAAAAAACGGTAGAA
>NC_065521.1:2532493-2549901 GCF_006386435.1 Epinephelus moara | reverse complement strand
GGTACAGGGCAAGCCTGAGCCAGCCCTAACTATAAGCTTTATCAAAGAGGAAAGTCTTAAGTCTAGTCTTAAATGTGGAGATGGTGTCTGCCTCCCGGACCGTAACAGGAAGATGATTCCACAGGAGAGGAGCCTGATAGCTGAAGGCTCTAGCTCCTGATCTACTTTTGGATACTTTAGGGACCACGAGTAACCCTGCGTTCTCAGAGTGCAGTGTTCTGGTGGTTATTACTTTCTTTTATTGTATCATTTTAAAAAAAAAAAAAAATCTTTAAATCTTTTAAAAAATCATTACTATAAATATTGTTCATTTTTTTAATTATATTTTATTTTTGTTGTTTTATTTACACTATATTTGACAATCGTAATTTTCTTAGTGTTTTATATTTGTAATTAATTCTAACTTTTTGCACTGTTAATTATTAAATTTGAAATACTTTCATTTTATTGTAGATTTTGTTTCGTGCTCTTCATCAGTTTATATATTTGTTTTTTCCACTGTCATCTTATGTTTAATTATTAAAGCCTAAATCAGTTTTTAATGTGTATTGTAATATTTTTTTATATCATTATTCCTTTAACTTCCTTTTTCATTTTATTTTTAGTTTATTAGTAGATCATCGTTTAAATGTATGTTTTTCACATTTATTTTCCTACTCTTGTTGAGAATATATCTTTTAATTTGTTTTCATAAATATTGTCCAGCATTTGTCTTATTTGCATAATATCTGGTTACAAATTAATTCTTAAAATGTTCTCCTTGTTTTTTTATTTGATAAACGTATAAAATTCAAATGACTTTATTTTATTGTCTCTTATGAAGCGGAGATATTTAGACGTCAGTGTGTCAGTGACATACAAACAAAACATTTGGAGACACTCAGGCTGCAGTTTGATGCGTTTTAATTCTGATCAAATATTCACAATGAGAGAATCAAATATAAGTTAATATTCTGATATAAAACATATTTACATTTGTTTCCTCTGAAGACTGATGTTTCCCGACAGCACCTGAACGCACCGTCCTGAGTTCATCTTCAGACTAAAATGTTGCATAAATAAAGTCATTTAAAAGGACCAGTCCTCAGCTTTACTGATGATGATGATGATGATGATGATGATGAAGGTGAGGGGGGTCAGGACTGAACCAGCTCCAGTTTGGTTTCTGAAGACGATGGCGCTTCGACAATTTCTCCGGACATGAACGCCTCCTGAAACAAACAGAAAAACATCACTGAAGACTTCCTGCCAGGGTCTCTTGTTTTGAAGGAGGACTTCTTGTAGCTTGGTGACATCATCACATCCCTCCTGCCCCTGAGACGTTTACTGACCTGATCGTAGATGACTTTAACGATCAGCGAGCAGCTCGGACAAGTCGCCACGTCCTCGCCGTTCTCCAGATCCTCCTGTAAACAACAACAACAAGAGTCACAAACAAGAGTCACAGCTCACGACACGCTTCATGAATCTTTGAACACTGAACCAAACTCCACTCAAAAAATAACATATTATACGTCCTCATCTTCCAACAAGCCTTAAACAAGATAAGAGACATCACTGTGAAATACCACAAATACATTAAACAGTGAGTGATGATGAGGAGGAGGAGGGGCTCTGTGCGCCGAGTTCACACGAACATCTCAAACATTCGTGAAACATGTAAAACATGTCTCACAGCCCTGTATACAAGTCACTGGGAAGGTATGACTTAAAATTATATGATTCTTAATTGGAGTTTGGTGCGAAGTTCTTTTCCAAGACAAACATCATGAAGACGAATAATCACGGCCCTTAATTAATTACTAAAAATCATAAAACGTCGACTGTTACAAAACAACACTGGCTGTCTTCGACCATAAAGTGGAGAAAAAAGGAACCAAACTCCATTCACAAACTGACACATTCTACACCTCTGTCTTCATTTCTTTTCTGGCAACTTTCTTGTGGGCATGACGTGATAACTTTTATATATCAATACAAATTATCACTAAATCTCTGCCGAATTCATTATAAATGATCAGCTACTAGTAAAAAGCGATTAAATGTTAGTTTTACACATAAGAAGGGTCACTGAGGCGGAATAACCTTAAAGTGAGCGGATTGCGCAGTTTGGTGTGAGGTAACGTTACACCACAAGCCTGAAGTTAGCTGTTAGCCGTTAGCATTCGGGTTACTTACTTTAGTTATGGCGAACTTGTCTCCGCAGGGACACGGGAAATAATACGTCTCGGTTTCGTCGTCATACTCAAAGTCCTCGATCTCGATTTCGTCGTGAAACACCGACATGTTGTCCGAAAACCGGCCGCAGGAACCTGCGACGCCGTCAGCTGCTCATCTGTGTGGAAGCGTGAGCGGCGGCGCGGTGTGATGACGTATGGGGCCGTGGTCTCAGGCGTCTGACGCAATATTTCAGACGTTAAAATGGCAGGAAGTGTTAGAGCTCAGTTTCCGGAGTTAGAGGACTGAAGACAGGTGGAGGAGTTTAGACCTGATGGAGACACAGAGACAGTTTGTCCCTCTGTCCTCTCAGCTGCTGAAATAACAAACACTGGAAGTTAAATTACATTTAAAACGTTTAATACATTTAAAAACAAATAATAAACTGAGAGAAACAAACTGAACAAGATTTAATCTCTGCAGCTCTGTTTGTACTTCCTGCTGATGTCCACCAGAGGCCGCCATGACACCGGAAACCAGCAGCCGACAGGTGAGACTAATGATTGATTATCAAAACATCATTTATTTTAATTGTTATAATCGTTTTTCTTTTACCGCTACATTTAGAGTCAATATGTTTAAACTGATCAATCACAGGTAAAATAAATTAAAGTGGGGAAAACAATTTAAAAAAAAAGAAGATAATTTAAAAAAGAAACCCAAAACGATTAAAATAAAGGGATTTAGTTTTAAAAATAAACGCAGGAAAATTTAATTTTGTTAATTCTAAAATAATAAAATTAAAATATACTCATATATGAATTTCTAAGTTACTGTTCATTGAACATAAAGTCAATTTAAAAAAGAATAAACTAATGATTAAATAATAATAAACTATAGAGATAGATGAATAATTTATAATGAAGCGTTGAAATGATCCAAAAAGAAACCTAAAAGTATAAATAAAATAAAATAAAAAACAAAATAAAATATATAGTTTTTGTCTTACATGACGTGAGAGGAGAATTTTTTAGAGGGTTTTTTTTTTGACAGTTTAAGTCAGGGGTGTCAAACTGATATTGGTTCATGGGCCATATTTGATCTCAGGTGGGCCGGACCAGTAAAACCACTGTAGAATAACCTTGAGATAATAACGACCTTCACATTTTTCTCTTAGTGTAAAAAAGTACATTTATAGCAGTCTGACAGTCTGAGATATCTTCAGAACAAAATGCAGTTTCAACTCGCTGTCATCACATGTCCACTCTCTCTCAGTAATGCTGATGCCATCACGGCAAACTAAAGTTTGAAGCTGTTGAAGAAGCAGGTTGAGTTAGTTTGTCCGTGTCCACCAAAAGTGTTTTAAAACAGATTCGTTTGTACTGAAGCAGCACAGTGTTTAACATCTTTAAATTTGACCACAGGAAGCTGTGCTCTGGTCAGAGAGGAGACACCTCTGAAGCAACATTTTACAGGAAGCAGGATACTCATTTAAGTTGCTCCTCTTACTTTTACAGCCACGTCAACATGGGCTGTGCAAAGTCATCTAGCGGGCCGGATCGGACCCTTTGGGAGGCCGGTTCTGGCCCTCGGGCCGCATGTTTGACCCCCTGGTTTAAATGATTTAACCTGGCCGTCAGAGCGTCTGATTCAGAGGTCCACTGAGAAAATTAAATGATTTATTGGCAGCCTGGATCAGACGCCACAAACGCTGATCAAACCTTCAGGACACGTTAAGTTTCTACTTGAGATCTTGACATTTACAAAAATACCAGGTTCTGAATTTTGGTAGAAATGTGTTCAGATCTTAAAGTTTCCAGAGAAATCCCAATATATTTTTTTTTCCCGGTAAAATTTTTGAGAAATGAGTTTAAAAAGCGTCAACTCAAAGACATTCTCCAGTTCTTACTTTTTTTTTACATGACATGGGAAGAAAATTAAACTACAATAAAAATCCTCATTTAATTTCTAAATATTTCTACATATAAGAAGTCTTTCTAAAAACTGTGACAATTTCTATCATTATCTCTCATCATTGAACCATGTCTTCTCAATTATTGCATTAACTGAAACATGGCTTACAGAGGATATGAACTCGCTATTTGAAATCGCTGCCTATACAGCCACACATAGATGTAGAGGAAGTAGAGGTGGTGGAGTTTCTCTCTGTGATCAAAAGGGTCTTGAATTCAAACAAAGAACTGATCTTGAAGTGAAGCTTCAAGACTGCAGCAGTGAAGCTGTTTTTGTAGAGGTTCAAACTGTTGTTCTGAATGAGAAAAAAAGAGTGATTGTAGGTTGTATATATATCGTCCTCCAAATACCGACATCAACAAGTTCAAAGAAGGTCTATTAGATGTGTTGGAACATGTTGATAAGGAGAGTAAACCTTGTTATTTACTAGGTGATTTTAATATCAATCTTCTAAATGGGGAATCAAACATCACATTGATGACCTCACAAACAAACCATCCTCCAATTACTCCTATCCTCTAATTAACAAGCCTACAAGAATAACTAGTAAATCCTCTACACTGATAGATAATATTTTTACAAATGCCCTTCTTAATGTTATAAAATCTGGTATTCTTTATACTGACATCTCAGATCATACTGTATGCCTGTTTTTCAATTCTCTGTTTTGCACGGTGAATCAAGTATGTCTGAACCAAAGAGGTTTTCATTTCGAAGGTTCAATGACAAGAATATTAACAACTTCAGAGAGATGCTGACAAAATTGTCTTGGGAAGTCGTATATGAGGCGTTGAATGTAAATACAGCTTATGATTATTTTTATACCAAGTTCTTTTCTGTTTTTGACCAATGTTTTCCTCTTACAACTAACAGTAACAAAAACACTGCAAGCTTGAACAAACCATGGTTTACTATTGAACTGAAGAAATCTGCTCTGAAGAAAAACAAATTATATAAAAAATACCTACAAAGTCCTGCTCCTTTAAACTATGCTACATACAAAACATTTAGGAACAAATACAACCATCTTCTTAGAAATGCTAAACGGGAGTATTATAGTGATTTAACAGCTCTACAAATAACATTAAATCTACATGGGACACTCTAAAAGAATTGCTCAATATGAGACACAACTGTTCTCCATCCCCGACTGAATTTCAGGATGGCGAAGTAAAGATATCAGAGCCATCCCAAATTGCAAATAGATTTAATGACTTTTTTGTGAATATGGCACCATGTCTCGCAAAACATTTTGGTTCTCCCACTGATTTTATAAGTAAAGAGTATGCTTCCCTAAATGTTTCTGAGCCTGTAAAGACTTCGGAAGTTCTTGATATTATTATGAGTCTCAAAAACTCTTCTCCCGGCCGTGATGAAATTCCAGCCTCTTTGATCAAAATGGTAGTTTCTTTAATCATTAATCCTTTAACATTCATTTTTTTCCATGTCCCTTGAATCAGGTACTATCCCTCTAGCCTTCAAAGTTGCCAAGGTTATTCCGCTCTTTAAATCTGATGATCCATCTGTATTGTCAAACTATCGTCCTATATCAATACTGCCTTGTTATTCTAAAATTCTTGAAAAGCCGGTATATAGTAGAATCATGAAACTCCTAGATACAAACAATATTTTGTTCAAACATCAATATGGGTTTAGAAAAAAATATTCTACATACATGGCTCTTTTGCACCTCAGAGAAAAATTACTGCTGCTCTGGAGAAAAATGAATACACCTTAGGCATTTTCTTAGATTTATCAAAGGCTTTCGATACAGTGAATCATGAAATTTTGTAATCAAAAATGTTATGTTATGGTTTCAAAAAACAGGTTTTACAATGGGTTGATAATTACTTAAACAACAGAGAGCAATTTGTTGTTTTTAATGGTAATCGATCACAGCTGGCTGTACTAAAATGTGGTGTTCCACAAGGATCCATTCTAGGACCCTTGTTGTTTTTGATATATGTTAATGATCTTGCTAATGCATCAAGTTTATTGTCACCTATATTATTCGCTGATGACACAAATCTCTTTGTCACTGACAAGAATTTTGATTCCCTTATTGCCAAAGCAAATGCTGGACTCATGCAGACAGAGCCAAAATTGATATCAATAACAATGCACTTGCACAAGTTTCATCAGTGAAGTTCTTCGGTGTCAACATTGGTGAGAAACTCTGCTTTAAGAATCATTGCGAACTTGTTTGTAAGACGGTTTCAAAATCGTTGGGCATTATAAAAAGAGTTAAACAGCATTTGAAAAGGACCACACTTCTAACTTTGTATTACAGTTTGATTTATTCTTACATCTCTTACTGTAATATAATTTGGGCCAGCACTTACCCTTCTTATTAACAAGCAATCCATAGATTTCAGAAATCCTTTGTAAGAATTGCCTCCAACTCTTCTTATTTAGCCCCAACTAAACCATTATTTAAACAACTGCAACTACTCACAATTTATGAAGTACCAAACAGGGGTTCTTATGTATAAAGTCATTTGCCTTCCTACATCTCTACCTATTTTTTTCAAGAGAGTCTAACTCTCATTATCATGCTCATCTTACAAGAAGAAAGAATGACTTACGCATTCCTTTCTGTAGGACCTCTGTTGCTAAATTCTCATTTGTCTATCAGGGTGCAGTGCTGTGGAATGATATAAAAAAAATCTAACAGAATCATGTTCCTCTTTAAATACATTTAAGACCAAGCTTAAAAAGTCCCTACAGATGTTCTAGTCACCTGTGTATTATTAATTATTGTTTAATGCTCTATTGTATATATCTGTGTGTATGAGAGGAAGATATGCGCGTGTGTCTGTGTATGTGTGTGTGGGGAGGAGTGGTATGGGGTGGGGGGGTTAAATATAGTTATTTATAGGTTTTAGAAGGGAGGGTCACTTATAAGCCCTTTGGGCTTGATGATCTTTCCTGCACATTTTAACTGTTTTTTTTACTTCTCTTTTCTTCCTGAATGTATGTTTGTAAGTGCAAACAACAATAAATAGAAATAAATAAATAAATTACAGACGATTAAATGTCTTAAACTGTCTGAAAGAACGGTTCGTCATTCAGACGTCCACTGAGAAAAGACGCCACAGACTTTAATTAAAAAAAGAACCCAAACCACAGGAATGTTTCATCATCTCACCAACTCAGAGTCTCACTGTTGTTCACAGACGTGACAATAAAGTTGTCTTGAATCTTGAATGAGCAGCAGGTTGCCTGGATGTTGAGTTTGGGGGGGTCACCATGGAAACCCTCTTTTTCCTGTTTTCTGGTTGTATGAACAAAGCCTGAGACATCATGTTAAACGGTTGCCTGGTGACGCTGTGGGAGGGGTGGGGGGTATGGGGGGGCCGCCCTGCGGGTGGGGGGGTCCCCACACAAAGCAGGGAAGCAGCGAGCGATGCCATTAACTTCAAACAAAGATGTGTGCATTGATAACATCCTGTCTGCGTTTGAACGACATCCTGTGTGCATGCGACCTCACAGGCGGCTGAATGATGCTGTTGTTTCCAGCGCCGTCCAATCACTTTCTCCCGTCTCACTGATGGAGGGTGGTGGCGGTGGTGGCTGCGGGGGGGTCGAGGCTTGGCAGGGACAACGCTCCCCTCTCAGTGTGTTGAAGAGCTTTTTCTGAGTTGCCGCCGGAGCTGGCAGCCCGCTCAGGATATTCCCTGGAAGGAGTCATGGCCCAGCGAGGAGCCCCCGCCTCCTGACGGCGAGGAGGTAAAGACACGCAAAGGACCGTGAGACTCTGAGCGGCACCGTCATGGACCCAAACATTCACGCTCTGGAGCTGTTGGGGGTCTTCTTCTCTGGGGGGGCCTGGCTCTGCTCGTTGGCCACCACCCTGATGTCCACCTGGCTCACGCTCTCCACCGACCTGCTCCCCACCGAGAGCTACGAGCTGGGGCTGTGGGAGACCTGCGTGGTGCAGGAGCACGGGTCGCTGATGTGTCGCCCCTACGACAGCCTCCTGGGCCTGCCGCCGGACATCAAGCTGGCCCGGATCCTCATGTGCGTGACGCTGGCCGCCGGGCTGCTCGGACTCCTGCTGGCCATCCCCGGCTTGCACGTGGTCAACAGCTGCCACGACCAGCTGGAGGACCTCCGCTGCAAGAGGGCGCTGAAGATGGCGGGGGGCACGCTGTGCCTGGCGGCCGGGATCCTGGGGCTCATCCCGGTCTCGTACATCGCCCACATGGCGGTGCTGCGGTTCTTCGACGAGTCGATGCCGGAGGTGGTGCCGCGCTGGGAGTTCGGGGACGCTCTGTTCTGCGGCTGGACAGCGGGAGTTCTTCACCTGGTGGCAGGGACGCTGCTGCTGTCTTCCTGTTTGTGTCTGCAGAGGGAGAACTGTAACGCGCCCGTCCACGTCCCTCTGGTGAGGGTGAGGGAGCAGCCAGGACAGCCCCCCATCAAGATCAAATCTGAGTACGTCTGAGACGATCAGGGACGCCACAAGTCTGTTTCCATAGCTACTCCCAGTAAAACTGATTGTTTCCCCAGTGAGGCTCTGAATGGCAGATGTAATGTTGTAATGAGACGAATGTCTAAAACTCTGAATCAGAAATACGTAAAGAAAATAAGACATTTTTTAGAGACGACGAACTCCTCTGCAGCCAGACTTTGTTAAAACACACAAAACCTCATCACACAAATTTATTTTTTCATGTCTGACGACAAAGAATGAAAAAAAATAAGACAAATTCAGGGTCAGAGGGTAGAAACTGTGCTCAAACCTGAACAGTCTCCAGAAACTATATCAGGCCGATAGCAGAAACAACACTGCTGTAAAAACGTTTGTTTTCCTAATGAGGCTCTGAATGAGAGATTTAACTTGCAGTGGAAGATAAAAGAGTCACAAGTCTGGCTAGATTGAAATTGAAATATTTAAAGGTTTTTTTCTCTGTCTGATTTAACCCCTGAGAACCTAAAGCTCTCCTTACACGTCCTGGTTTGTCTCGCTCGGCTGCAGCTCTTCAAAATAAAGGTTTGGACAAAGTCCGGCTGCCTCACTGGAGCTCTGGAACAAACTTTTATTTTGGAATATTTCAATTTCTAGTCGTTATGAAATGAGTTTCAATCATTCAGATGTTTTCATGGAGCCAAAGAGACTAAACGTGCTGCTGTTTCCTGTTTTACTGGTTCAGTAATAAACAACAACAACAGATGATAAACTATGATCAATACTCAGATATTGATCAGTTCAGTCAGCGACTGATGATGAGGAGTAAAATCAGAGTTTATAGAGACAGAAGAGACGAAGCTGCTGATGTGTTTTAAATCACTTCACCTTCAATCAGACAGGAAGCAGTATTATTGATCATATTATTGATTATTATTGATTATTATGTATGATTATTGATTATTGATGATGATGCTTTGAATCATGTCACTGTTCTGAACGTCTTCAGCTGATGATTGTAAATAAAAACAAATGTCACATGAAGCTGACGCCTGCTTCTTATTGATCTGTTTGTTGTGTCTTATTGATCGACGAGTGGATGTAAACAGAGGTCGTGTGTGTTTCCTGCGAGCGTCAGCGTCTCATTGGCTCCTCTCATGAATACAGGCTCTGCTGCGTCCGACCAATGAGAGCTGAGAGCCGCCTTTGTTCTGCCGTGACAATGAAGTCATTCTCCCCTGAAATCTGCCTCCAGCTGGAACCGCGTCATGTGACTTCCACATGGAGAAGCCATGGCAACCGCGTCACGCAACTTCCACTGTGAGACGTCACGGCGACTGCATCATGTGACTGCAACACTGACATGTCACGGCAACCCCATAGTGCAACTTCTACATGGAGATCCCACAGCTACTGGATCATGTGCCTTCAACTCAAAGACACCATGGCAACCACATCACACAACTTCCACATGAGGACACAATGGCAACTGCAATTTATGACTTGAACATGTAGACGCCACAGCAGTCGCATCTCGTGACTTCCACGTGGAGACACCATGGCAACCACATCACACAACTTCCACTTGAAGACACCATGGCAACCGCATCACGCAACTTCCACATGAAGACACCATGGCAACCGCATCACGCAACTTCCACATGAAGACACCATGGCAACCACATCATGCAACTTCTGCATGAAGACACCATGGCAACCACATCACCCAACCCCCACATGGCAACCACATCATGCAACTTCCACATGAAGACGCCTTGGCAAGAACATCTTGTGACTTCCACATGGCAACGCAACGGCAACCACATCACGCAACTTTCACAATAAGATGCCATGGCAACTGCATCACGCAACTTCCACTTGAAGGCGCCAAGGCAACCGCATCATGTGAATTCAACACAGACGCTGTGGCAATTACAGAATCAATATATTAAAATATAAACAAAACGTGTGAACATCAGCTTGTCGTCCCGCTGACAGGATTCAGTCAAAGTGTTGTACATCATTTTAGCAGGACCGTCCTCATAAGGCCCAGGGTCCTCACAGCGCCACAGAAACACACAGAGCAACACACTCAGAACAAACATGAAAGAGACGGCGCTGCAGGACCTGAAGCCCCCGACTTCGCTTTAATTACCCTTTTCCTTTTTGGGACAATGGACCTGAGATTTACAAAAACCTGGTGGACAGACAGGAAGTTAACCCCCTCACTCTCACATTGTTTCACAGTGGCTCTCATCATGAAGCCAAACAGGGAAACGCTGCCACCCTCCGCTCGCTCTGCCAACACTGACAAACCCTCGGCTCGCTCTGCCAACACTGACAAACCCTCGGCTCGGACCGAGATTATAATAACAGCAGCTGTTTTTCAAATGTTCAGCTGACTCACATGAACCCAGCTGGTGTCATTAGAACAAATCACTGAGCTGCTTTAATTTTAGATCATTCTCCTTTTGTTGTTGTTGTATAGCCTCATTTCAAACCAGCTTAAAAGAACAACCACATTATTAGGACCAAGCAGTAATATTCATATAATATACAAGAAATATGATCCTTTACTGCAGTAACACTACTAATACTACACTGGAGAAAGAGGCTGCCGCTCAACCTCAGCCCCACCTTAACCCAAATACCCTCAACGAACCCTTCAAATCTGGTCTCTGCCCAAAATACAGCAATTAAACAACCCTTGTTAAAAGCAGTGACTCTGGTAAAAATCAGTGACCCTGGTTAAAATCAACGACCCTGGTTAAAATTAACTAACCTGGTGAAAATCAACTAACCTGGTGAATATCAACAACCCTGGTTAAAGTCAGCGACCCTGGTTAAAATCAACGACCCTGGTTAAAATCAACAACCCTGGTTAAAATCAGCAACCTTTGGTTAAAATCAGCAACCTTGGTTAAAATCAGCAACCTTGGTTAAAATCAGCAACCTTTGGTTAAAATCAGCGACCTTGGTTAAAATCAGAAACCTTGGTTAAAATCAGAAACCTTGGTTAAAATCAGCAACCTTGGTTAAAATCAACAACCTTGGTTAAAATCAATGTCCGTTGGTTAAAATCAATAAGCCTGGTTAAAGTTAGTGACCCTGCTTAAAATCAGCGACCCCTATTATTTGTGTGAGCAGATCAACTGTCCGTGTTGTGGTGGCAAAATTACTATTCAATAAACAATTCAAAGAAAAGTCTTCACACGTCGGCTGTCTTTCTTGAGTTTTATTAAGCATTCACAAATGGAGTCTCACACACAGTACAAACCGCATGAACAGTCAGTCAAAGTGAGAGCTGGCGAGTGTCCTCCAGCCCTCTATCTTTATAGTTACCCAAAACACATGCCCATCCATAGTCACAATACATGGCGCCAGAGAACCTGTTATTCTAAGCCCTACCATCTTTTGAGAATAACAAGGTCATCTCTTTGAAGGCCTCTCTGGAGGTCCACCTTTGGCCTGCTTTGCAGTAAGGCCTCTGCTATATGTCTTACTACTGTCATAATGGATTACAGAGCATAAGATGATTTGTAAGCTGTCTCGTAAAAGTAACTCATGCCGGACACTCTATAGGTGAAAGAAAGGTCAGATGCCCATATCTTGTCAGGTACCCATAATTTTCCATCACATTCCACCCTTAATGTGTAATCTGTAAATATAAAACAACTTCTACAAAGAAAAATAATACATAAATATTTTAAATACATTACAAATAAATGAAAATCATTTATGAATATCTTACCAACATTGATAATTTCTAACATTTGTGAACCCAGTTTTAACTTGCACTTGTGGATTTTTGTTTTACACACCCTGAGTCTTTCCTCTTTAATTTATGGAATTTGTGTGTATTTACAGATTAAACATTAACACACGGGTTGTCGATCTTTTTACACAAATGATATGGACACAGATCTACCTCCATACAAGCAGGTCATGCTAGCTTGTCAGTAAGGGGGTTAAATAACGCTCTCAATTTAGGGTAATTTTTGGTGAAGGAAAAAAAAACTGGCATGGCCATTGTCACAGAGGCCCCTTGACCTCTGACCTCAAGATATCTGGGTTCTGTGGGTACCCACGAGTCTCCACTTTACATACACGCCCTTTTTGTGTTAGTCCCTGGCAGAGCATGTGAGCGGAGCGGAGAGTGGAAGGAGAGGAAGGATTTTGTGTTGAGCGAGGAGCGGCTATTTTTTTTAAAAGGTGGAGCGGAGCCTTATCTCTCGCTCCAATTTCGCTCCAGTCGCTCATGCCCCACCCAGAATGCATCTTTGCACCTGCGCACACCCACACTATGTTCTTTCAAAACTATGGAGTTTACTGTGTACTTCAGAAAAGAAACTGAGAAGAGAAGCAGCGGTACCTTGGAGAACGGTCCCTAACTGCGGGGAGAGGCGAGAGGGCTTCCCTGGAGGTCGGCCGCTTAACCCGGTCCATCTCCTCCACACTTATTATTATTACTTATTTCCACCCTGCCGACAGCGGTACCGTGGAGAACGGTCCCTAACTGCGGGGAGAGGGCTTCCCCAGAGAATCTACCAAGCTCATGTTTTATTTGTGAATAGAAGATTACAGGTTAGGGTAGTACAACGCAGTTTTTTTGAGCGGAGTAGGATAAAATTTATGATGGAGTAGAGTGGAGCGGAGCGAAGAATGCGCAGAACCAAGCGGAGCCTAAAGAGAGCTCCTAAGGTGAAAAACTGTTACGAGCAGGGAGGAGGACTTTAAAAGGTTTAAGAGTTTCTGAATGAGAGGAGAAAATGATGGAAACACAAAGAGATCTGAGAAATATTCTCCAAACACTGAATGACAGTGTAGAAATGAAATGCTACAGATGTGGTCGATGTTATTAGGGGTACACACGCCTTTTCCACCTGACACAATATTCTTATAACACCAGAAATAAAATCATCACAATACTTACATATTTTAAAAACTGTAAAAATGCAGCAGTGATGAGTCTGCAGAGTGATCACACTCAACGGCAACTCTTGCACAGTCTGCAGTTAATTTCATTTCCACTGGGTGTCCTCACACCTTACAGGCTTACAAGAGGACAACCAATCACACCTAGCAACAGGGTCGACCACACCTCCTCACTCAGGTAGAAATTTCTGTTCCTTCCTTGCTTAGAGTTGCTCTGAGAACTTTCCTAAATCACACCTAAGCTAAGACTCCTTACTTAAAGTCTTTCGATTAAGTTAGGAGTTCTCTGAGAGTGTTCTCAGAATGTTTGTGAATACCGCCCCAGGAGGATTCACTGATGGTTTTCGTAGGTTTATTGACAATAAGGTGGTCTCTCAGCTGTTTCCAGAGCAGAAGTGCCCGCCATCCTATCGTTGAAAAATGCAGTCCTTTCAGAAATTTCCAAATGTTTAAGGTTTTTGTTACCAAATCCCAGCATATTTTTTTCTGTGGTGTCCCTTGAGGTCTTTAGAGTTTTTTTTTGATCATTTCATAAATTCTCAAGTGATAAAAAATGACTAAATTTAGCACCAAATCTGAGTAACAAATAGTATCAATCTGAAAAATTCTGCAACAACTTATGAAACATAACTGAGCATTGGAATGACCATCATAATGTCCTAAGCTTCTACACACTCTAAACTTTATGAGAACACATCTGGAGTTACAGGAACATTAGCTTAATGAAAAAACACTCATCTGTACAGTAACTAAAGCTGTTGGACAGTAAAAAGTAACATTAACCTCTAAAAAGTACCTCGAACATGTACTGACTTGAAATATTTGATCAAATGGATTTAACATCATCTCAGCCTCAAGAGGATTTTAGGAAGCTAAACCTCAGACACAGTTGTGGTGTTCCTGCCACCTGTTTGCAATCTGAGCCATATCACTGAGCTCCCGTGTGACATGTGACACATAATGTGTCTGCAGGGAGACTCTAATCACACTGTTTGTTGTTACAGCTCTGCAGAGAGGAGGGAGGAAGGAAAGGAATGGGAGCCAATCTTCAGGAATGCCTCGAGGCGACCGCAGGAAAACAAAAATAGAGTCTTAATCTACTGAGCAGTCACGAGCTCACACTCGGATCAATTACTGATCAGTCATCACATTCTGACGCCTACTGATTCAAACATTTATTAGAATGAAAGCTTTGTGTCACTTTTCAAAAATGCAAATCAGCCTCAATAGACTGTTGAAAAGCAAGACAACACTATTAAAACTAGTGGTTCCAAACCTTTTTATGTCAAGATCCAGTGTGTAGGATTTAGGGGGAGAAATTGGGAGAAACGGAAAACAATAACCCCCCTAATTTGGATGATTCAGGGAGATTTAAGCCCCGTCTCCACCAAAGCCTTTCAGTCCAGTCCCTTTGGAACCAGCAGTAAGCCTTCAGACATGGTACCTAGACCCTCAGTCTGTTCAGACAGTCCTCTTAAATGTGGGCGGGGTTGTTGTCACTCACTGCTCCGTCCAGCACTCGCTGTATTTCCTCATCAGCGGTGACACAGATGGAAGTCTGCACCTGGTTTATCGTCCACAGAACGAGGCTGCACGCCCACATTTTCAGAACAAAACAGAAAAGGCTGCAGTGAGAGTGTCTCTCCATGGGATATTTAAAAATAGCAGCTTTGTGCATTTAGTCCTTCTCAGGCAAGCTCAGGGGTTTAGTGTTGCTGTAGCCCACAGGAAGTGAGGATTAGAATATATGACCTTCACATAATCCGCTCCAAATTAATCTATATTTTTAAAGTCATTACTAAAAGTGTGTGTCATATAAAAACTAAAGTGATGGTCAAAGTTGTCACAGTGAAATTTAAGGTGTGCTGATGGATTCACGTCATCAACTCATGCATTGAGTAACATTACAAGTTAACGTTCCACCTTAAAAGTTGCCGGCAGTCGGCCCAGTGAATGAAGTTATTTTTTCTCTTTCATTTTATAGTTGTAGTTTACTGATGTATGAACAGAGGTTACATAAAACCAGAGTGACCGTCCTCTACTGACCAATCAGACTGCAGGGTTTCTAGCTCCACCTTTTAGTACCAGATCTGTGTGCTAGGTACCCCAACAGAGGGGGGACCAAACATGGGGACGCTAAGGAACGCTTCTGTTGGTACCATCCACAACTTTTACTGTGGAGACAGAAACTGTGACTGAACTAAACTGAACTGTACTGCTGGGTGGAAATGGGGCTTTGGCGGCATCAAGCAGCGAGGACTACAGATTACAAAAAAACAACAACAAAAGGACGAGGTCATTTGAACCTGTAAAACACTGATAAAAAAAAGCTTTTCTGATGCTCTCGTCATGGAGAGGCTGCAGAACCTAAATGTCCTATCTAGAGCCAGTGTTTGGGTTTGGGTTGGGTTGTCCGTTCTGGGCTACTGTAGAAACATGGCTGATGCAGGACAAGGCTGCTGGGCAGAGTGAAGACTTTGTGAGTATAGCTTGTGTCTGGTGAGGATTTTATTGTTGAGTTTATGTCTTGAATAAAACTTTAAAAATAACAATTTAATGTAGTTTTCTTCACAGAAATAAATGAGATGCTGAGATACAGAGAGTGTGTGTTATAAAACCCTTAAATCAGCATCATCTTCAGACCTGCACAGCCGGAGACCGTCAGTGTGAGACTTACGTAAGCACGAGTTCCAGACCCTCAGTCTTTAAAATTTCACTTTAAAATCAGGAAGGTCTTACGACCATTGTTGAAGCTTTGGGGCCCCCTCGGTGGGAGTCGGGGCCCTAAGTTTGGGAACCATTGATTGAAATCATACACTTCTATGTTCAGAGATCCTGAAACACAGATGTGTGAAACATTTCCTGAGGTGGAATGTAATTAAGTACATTTACTCAAGCACTGTAAGTACAAATTCGAGGTACTTGTACAGTTACTACATTCATATACTTTCACTTGAGTAAGGGTCTGAATGCAGGACTTTTACGTGGAGTATTTTCAGTGTGGTATTAGTACCTTCCCTGAGGCAAAGGACATGGCATGGACGTGTGTGTGTTAGTGTGCGTTAGTGTGTGTGAGACATTGTTCCCTGGGAAGCAGAGTGTGGACCAGAGCTCCCAGTATTGTAACAGTCGGGAACAAAAGAGCCTCTTTTCATCTGAGTCCAACAGCAGCAGAAGACAGGAAGTCATTGAGCAGATCAGATGGGATTGTGTGTGTGTGTGTGTGTGTGTGTGTGTGTGTGTGTGTGTGTGTGTTTGTTTGAGAACAGAGGGACGTTTCCATGTCTCCAAGATGTTGTTCAACACACGGATGTGATGCTTTGGTTTCCCCGTTGCTTCGATTCATTTGAGCAGTGGTCCTCTTCATTTCCAGATGTCCTTCAGTGGTTTGTTTTTCTTAAAAATCAGATTTCTCCGCACTCAATCAAAAACTTTAAAGATCAGGCAAGCAGTTTGCTTTTGGCTTCACTGGGCAAAAATCCCATAATGACCTTTGAGCTTATTGTAATACACGAGATCTGAGAGAAAACTCAATTCCTGCGCCTCCTCTTGTTTTCAGGAGACTTTGTCCAATCACAGGTCATTTCAGGGGGAGGGCGTTCCTATTGGTTGTTCTACAGATGCAGATGTGCGTGCATACAAACAATAAACACGCATTAAACACATTAAACACACATTATACCAAGAGCATGGCGTAGGGCAGGGGGTGTCCTCATTCCTAAGGAGAAGGAGTCTGTGGACCTTAGCCAATTCCGGATCATTTCTCTCTTGAATGTAGAGGGGAAGATTTTCTTTAGTGTAGTTGCGCAGAGATTAGCTAGCTACTTAGAAAGGAATAGCTTAATAGATACCATGGTGCAGAAGGCAGGAATACCAGGTTTTTCAGGGTGTTTAGAGCATACTAGCATGATCTGGCACCAGATTCAGGCAG
>NC_065521.1:2516726-2524322 GCF_006386435.1 Epinephelus moara | reverse complement strand
CAGGCTAGCAGAATTCACCAGAGCAGTACAGAGACGCTGTCACAGAAACACCGGAAATGACACAACTCGCTTACCGCAATACGTCAGCCTGGTCACAGCACTAACCCACTAATCTATATGTAAGTCTAAATGTAAGTCAGCCCCTTCCATAATGGAATGTCTTTAAATCTGACACATATATCCACTTGAACTGAGGACAAAACTGATGACATTTTTGAGGTTGAGGGTCAAAGGTCAAGGTCGCTGTGCCCTCACAAAACATTGTTTGGGCCATAACTTAAGAATTCATATGCTAATAATAACTCCTTCAGTTTCAATGGGATCCCCACACTGTGTGGTGCTCAGGGGAGACATTTGGTTAGATACTGAATTGGTGACTCTAATCTTGAAACTGTGCTGATTGTATAGATCTTCTTTGTGTGAAGCATCCATGTTTTCACTGACATGGATGGAGACTGTCAGAGACACTGGACTGGTGTTAACATACAGTCACTTCACTGCACTTGCAGACTTGTAGACTTTGGGGGCGTGTTCCTGGCAAGTCTAGGTGTGCTTAGGGCGATCCAAAGCTACAGTCCATCCAGTCCACAAGGGGCCTGAAGCGGACTTTCTGCAGACTTCCAGAGAGTCCGCTTGGGGTGCAGACTACAGCCGACTTCTCTGATTCAATAACCCACAATTCATGATGTTGTGGATTATTCAACTGCCAAAGAAACAAGACTTATGAATGTGTAAAATACTTATTGATAGTTAGGTCTATTAAAATGTTACTTAAATTGTGCGGGCCAGAAATAATATTCAACCACATCATGATACAGAGATATGTATAAGTATGGGCTGTAGAGGGAATGAAAACACATTTTATTATCGCAGCCTATGGGGCTGTGTATCAGGCTGTGCAGTGGAATAGGCTATTGGGTTATAGTCCTGTCCTTATTTACAAACATGTCTGCTTTTGAACATGTGTAGCCTGTCATATAGAGATGCATGAATACATTTTTGTTCAGTCACAAAAAAAGGCTATAGATAGAATTTATATCTTCTCATCTGCAGGACCAGATGAGTAGGCACTGTTCATCAAATTATATGACATATATATGAATATGACAGCAGCGATACGTGAAAGTTTCCGTGACAATGAGTAAAACAGTCTATAACAGTGTGCCCTCGCAGGCTTTATGTGATGACGGTAAATACGTCACAATATGTACACCTGAAGTCCGCAAGGGTTCAGTCTGCATGTCCAGAGGGCGGTCCATTTGGATTCAGCCTTTGACATTCTGAACTCAGGCAGCCATCTTGTTTCTGTGTCCACAGTCACACCCACCCAGCGACACGCAATCTTTCTACTCTCTCTCTTAATCAGAGCTCCAGATTGAGAGTTTTGTACAATTTATTAAACTAAATTAATCAGTTGGCTATCAGTTTCCCTTCTCAGGAACAGTGCCCCACATGGTGATTTAATGTAAATTAAATCATATTATTGAACATAATTAATAGTTATTTTTTAATAATGATTAATTAATTCTGATCATTTTAATGCTTTAAACCACAAGTTCCCAACACAATTAAATTCTTCTGAGTCTGATAAAACAAGGTGACAAGCTTCATTTATTTGTTGTTTTACAACACAATCAAATGTGAGCTGTAGCTCCTTCACAGCAACAAGCATGAACAAGATGATAATCCAAATGAAACCTGGGATGATCAACAACAATGTCACGGTCTGCTCTTCTGTTCCCCTCCACCCCTGTCCTGCTTATTCTCCCTGACCATGATTGTCAGTTTAACTCCCCAGACCTGCCATTTTACATCCAGCCACCAGATGTCCCCCAACTTTCTTCCTGGCCCCATATCCTCATCTGTTGAACATTTGCAATCACCTGGGCTTCCGTCCCCACTCACACACCTGTTCTCAGTGACCTCATCATCCTAGTCAGTATATAACCTGCCATTGTCAGCAGCTGGTTGTAGGATCATCTGCTCATGTTTTCTTGTGATTTCCCTGCGTTTTTGGTTTTTCCTTCTTGCCTGACCACCTGCCTGGTTTTCATCTCATCTGCTTGTAAGCCTGTTTTCCTCAATGAAAGTATCTTTTCTGAATCCACCTGCTGTCCTGCATGTGGCTCCTCCCTGCCTGTGCTGCTTCACTCAGCTGTAACAAAGAAGTGGACAAACTTAACAAACTTTACAGTTTAAAAACGCAGGACCATCAGTTACTTCCTGTTTCTGCTGAGGAACTGCACACTCAGAAAAACATGGTTCAAATACAGTCAATGAGGAAAGAAAGTGAATTAGAGTGAAGTGAAGTAGAAGAGGAAATGCTGTTTTGGGACATTATTGATTCCTTATTCTAATTTATGATTAATCTATTAATATTGGATGCAGTTTAGAATGAATATGTTAAAAAATAAATCAAAATAAGCAAATCTAGTGT
The DNA here is from genome assembly GCF_006386435.1 of Epinephelus moara. Classification (NCBI taxonomy): domain Eukaryota; kingdom Metazoa; phylum Chordata; class Actinopteri; order Perciformes; family Serranidae; genus Epinephelus; species Epinephelus moara. The sequence continues at coordinate 2,521,885 of NC_065521.1, read as the reverse complement.
TTAAAAAACACATTACATCAAAAAGGGTTAGTATATTGCATAATAAACTTAAATTGAGAAAATTAGAGGAACAAACAGGACTGTTTTAATCTATTTATTTGTGTCTGCAGCTCTGCTTGTAAGAAGTATTGGAAGAAGTATTCATATCTTTGACTGCAATATTTAAGTACTAATACCACATACCTTTTTGCGCACACATGTAGGTTTTCCCTGTTTAACTCACTAGACTTATGGGTGTCGGTCCGAGTGTGTTTTGTTTGTCAGGTAAGTCATAGAGCAGACAGGTAGACATGTTTTTGTTTTGTTTATCTGGGTGGCCTTCCGCTAAAGTTAGTTAGCTAGGGTGCTTTTGGTGACAGGTCAGAGTTTTGTTTTAATTGTTTTATGATTTGCCGTCACCCGCAGCCCTTCCCAGTGTTTGTTTTGCTATAAATGTAATTCACCTCTGAGGCTCCTCTCCTCAGGTCTGGATTCCGGGTTGTGTTGCAGAGCCTGTTGTCTGGTTTTATGGTTCTTCACTTACCCCTAGTCTCCTATTGGGTTGTAACATATGTAAATGTAGTTACAGTAGTTACAGTCAAAGTATGTAAATTTAGTTACAATAGTTACAGTCAAAGTATGTCATTGTAGTTACAGTCAAAGTATGTAAATGTAGTTACAGTAGTTACAGTCAAAGTATTTCTAAAACATGAACATGTACAGAATCAGTAAAATCTGTGCAAAACTCAAGTTTGACTTTTCTCTGTCTAGTGCATCTTCTCTGTCTTTATGTCTCTCTTGTGTTTTGTGATGGCTCCTGTGCTTGGTGCTTTTTGCTGCTGTGGAGCTTTCTGTCTCCAGGGCTGCAGACCTGTTTGGAGGGTCATCAGCCCCTCAGACACACCTGGGCCAGGTATGTGTCTCATGCTCACATAGGTGTGTTGTCCATTAGCCATCATAGATGGAGGTCACCCTGCTGATCAGAGGTGAGTGTAGCTATTACAGCAGTAGATTTCCTCAAAATTATGCTTCCTGTGCAACATTAAAAGCACAATTTTCTCTACATTCTTGTGCCACACTTACTGTGGCTTTATCTTTGGAAAGCTCACCTGTGTAATTAAATCTCTGCCACTAGGGGGATAGGGAAATTGAAATGTCAGTTCGTTCCCATCTTTTTCCATGTCTTTGAATGCCTTTGACTATGCTGCTGCGAAACAATGTCATGCAAGTCATCACAAGCAGGTGGCATTCACAAGTCACATATCAGTATGCACACTCTGCAATAACCTCCTTATCATTTTTGTGAACTTTAACCCAGAAGAGTGCATGGGTATGAGGTGAACCATGGGCTTCAAATTCCACCTGGTGTAACATAATCAATTACACTGTCAAAAGGTTTATCTGGTGACATATTGACTTTTCTTAGAAATACACAGAAGTGTCGATCTAACATATGAGCAGTTGGATCATGACTTCTCCTGAAGAGACCACATCTGTGAGATGAGTTCAAATTATGAAAATCCCTGTTCATACCTTTCTGCTTTAAGGAGACTCTCAATCACTTCTTTCCTCCTCAGATCAGCAGAAGGAGTAAAATCATGTTGTTATTCCAAGTTGTCCGACCGTAGCAAATAGATGACTACACTGCCAAAATTTAGGTGTACTTTGGATTAGTTTGAGTAATCATGAAATTTCTTAATTTTCTGAAGACAATCCTGGTTTGTCAACTGAAGGTATGTTAGGTATAAAATTTGATGAACACAAACAATTGGCTCAACACTCCATTTTGTCCACCTTTTGGCAAAGCAAGTTACTTCATGAATGGAACTTGTCTTGCAATTAAATCCTGTTCCAGTCTGTTTAAGATGTCCAACTTTTTCTTCATATAATAACAGCACCATTTTCTCTTCATGTATGTGCCATGTCATTGGCTTCAACATTTATTGTGGCTTGTTCTCTGGAAAGCTCACTTCATGTGAAGTGTAATCACTTGGTTTATTGGGGAAATGGAAATGTCAGATCATTCCCTTCTTTTTGTATGTCTTTGAATGTCTTTGACTATGCTGCTGCACACTACAAACAAAGTCATGCGTCTCACAAGTCCCATATTGGTCCACAAACTCTGCAATAATATCATCATCACTTAGCATCCTAAAGAGCTTTTCACCCAGAGAGTGCATGTATCTGACTTGAACCACGGGCTTGCCATTCCACTTGCTGGTGACATAATGACTTCTCTCAGGAAGACATGAAAGTGGTTATCAAACATTTGAACAGTTTTTCCTATTCATCCAGGACAGGTAAAAAGGGTCAGGGTACAGCATCCATAGTCTCAGCGTCACTTGGTTTCAAACAAATTACATTTGATGAATACACTTCTTTTTAATACCACTCCTTTGTTTTTAACAGTCCTCCTTTACTGTATGTGTGTCTGCCTACTTCTATCTGTGCAATATTAATCGCCTTCGCCCGTCCCTCACACCGCACAGTACTGCCATTCTTGTTCACACCCTGGTTTCTTGTATAGAGTACTGTAACTCACTCCTTTTGGTCTCCTTCTGAAGTCCATTCAAAAACTTCAACTGCTTCAGAACTCTGCTGCTCACATCATCACCAGAACCCCATCCAATAATCACATCACTCCCGTCCTCTAGCAGCTTCACAGACACCCTGTTAAATATCACATTGACTTCAAGATCTTACTCCTCACCTTTAAGGCCATCCACAACAAAGCTCCTCTGTACCTCTCTGAGCTCTTGCACATCCACAACCCCACCCGCACTCTCAGGTCTTTCTCTACCATCCACCTCACTGTCCCTCAAGCCTGCCTGACCACCATGGGATCTAGAGCTTTCAGCCGCAACAAATTTATCACTGATAAATGCCACTTACTCTCAATGATGTGAAACTTTACAAACTTCAGACTAATTCTTCTTCTTCTACTGAGTCTGATGAACCACCATGATGTACAGATATTTACATTAAGCAATAAATACATTTATTTAGAAATGATCATAAATTAATTATTTCTAAAACATGAACATGTACAGAATCAATAAAATCTGTTTAAAACTCATTTCAGTTCTAAGTTGGACTTTTCTCTGTCTAATGCTATGCTGTTGGACCAATAACATCAAATCAAGCCTAAAAAGTGTCCTGGTGTGTGTGTTCTTTGTTCCATATATGAGTTGTGTCCACATGTGAAGCTGTGCTGGCAGTAATAGGAGGGGTTTTATCAGCTCCACCTTCAGGTCTTAAAGCTTCACCTCACTTCAGTAACAAAACACATGTCACTGATCTAAAGAGGAAAGAGCTTTAAACAAGTGAGCGGAAAAAGGAGTCAACCAGAGTGGAAAGTTGTGATTCCTTATAGAAACAACTAGTGTCTGACTAAACACCTGAAAGAAGACAGGATGTGTCCAAACTGAAATATTGTTGAGTCACCTTGAAAATAAATATGTGGTATAAAGTACTGCAACATATGTTGTATGTGTAGAGCCATGCGTCACTGAGATACTCTGTCACACTGTAGATCTCAACAATGTCTTATTGTGAAAGTCTGCTCCTGTTCCTGCCCTTCCTGCCTGTCCTGCTTCATGACTCACTCCAGGTAACAGCTCACCTGTTTCGGAGCCTTTTCTCTCTTTGTCTTCAACACTTTGGACTGTTTGAAGAAGCTGTGAGTTGGCTTTGTTTGATACTTTAACAACAAGTTTGTCTTTAGTCTCTTTAGGGTTTGTTTCTTGCTCTGTGATGTTTTTAGTCGTCGTTCACTTCTTATTTCAGGAGAAAGTTTGAAGACAAGTCGTGTTGTTGGATTATTGATTTATATGATGAACAGCTGATGTTCTTTTTCTTTCTTCAGCCATCAGAAAACAAATCAGTGTAAAGTCACACACAACATCACACTAATATTTCCTCTGGAACCTTTAAAACTTCAAGGTTTAGCTTTAGTGTACGACAGGATTGCACAATGAAATGCAGTCACCATTTACAGCTGGCTCTGATATCAAGATTAATCTTTTATTGGACATTTTAATAACCTCTGTGGACTTTGGGTTCCTTCTCAAGGTTAAAGGTTCAGCGTTACTGCCAGTATGCAACAGGATTGCTGTTATATAAAACAGTCTCACAGATATCACTGATGCTCAGTAGATATGTAGCAGATATGTTCTGGGTGGTTTAAATGGCCTGCTGCAGAGCTCTCCTGTCCTGGGCCGTGTACATCTCACACCAGTTTGTAATGGTCCCAGTCAAGATTCATCTATTGCTCCTCTGTAGAAGAGAACAAGAACTTCACATTGTAGTTTCCCTTAACCAGGGTAGAGATGTGTGATGACCATGACAGGTTCTCTGTGACGCTGATTCACAGGAAGCTAAAACTGTTCACCTGCTCCACCTCAGCTCCACTGATGTAGACAGGGCTGTGTGTCTTCACCCTAAAGTCAATTATAAGTACGTTGTTCTCTGTGAACCATCCTGCATGATTTGTAGCTCCCTCATTGTTGTTTGAAATCTGTTCCACAGCATTTATTTAGCTGACACATTTATCCAAAGAGACTTACAGTGGGAGCATTTAACCCTGTGGATACAACCCCGCAAACTGCAAGTACATCAGCTTCATCAAATACACTGAACTGCTTCAAGCTCAACATCCAGAAACACTGAGACACAGAGAAACAGGACATCAGTTGATGCACCTAAAATATTGTGAAAACTTGTCACTTGTCAGCCTGCAGGTTTTTTTCAGTGTAAAAAGAAACCTTTGAGATCAAGGTGTCACTCAAAGGTTTCAGGAGGATTTGCCAAACTGGTTGTAGATTTGTGATGAGCCAGTTTTCTTTGACATATCTGGCACTCGACTTTTTGGGAGTCATCTTTACAAATTTCTCAAACTACACAGATGATGTCTTGGACACTGTGTTAGTGTATTTATAAGTATCATGTGTCATCAAACTGTCCCAGTTTCAATAGTGCTGCACTGCTGGAGGCTGATGTTAGATGAGAGCACATCAGAGTTACAAAACTATCACTAAGTTTAAATGTCCTTGTCTGAGAAGAACACACAAGTCATACTGAAGAAAACAGGCAGGTTGATGATGATCTTAAAGTACAGCTCACACTGAATCTACAAATATGTGTATCATGTGTGTGCTGGGCTGCAGCTGGATGACTCCATC
>NC_065521.1:2513679-2516226 GCF_006386435.1 Epinephelus moara | reverse complement strand
AAAAGTCATGGTATAGCATGTCGTCCAAAATCATATAAAAAAGTCATGGTATAGCATGTCGTCCAAAATCATATAAAAAAGTCATAGTATACCATGTCGTCCAAAATCATTAAAAAAAGTCATAGTATAGCATGTTGTCCAAAAGTGTTGAACTGTTTTTTATAGACGTGTCAGTATCAGCATCAGGATTGAGCCAGCAGATGGAGACATACAGCGCAGAATAAAAAAGCTGTGTTTCAGTCTGCCTGCTGGTCAACTGACTCTACAGGTGATAGAAGAGCTGATCATGTGACTTTCACCTGCATGTCACATATTAAAGAGCGAAGCTGCCCTGTGAAGACTTTGAATGGATCATGTGCAGGCCCTCACTTGTGAACAAAGAACAGATAGAACATTTTACAACTTTAATAGGAAGTCAAAATGACATCTTTAGAGACATAAAGAACAGCAGCACAGGTAAACAAACATATGAAGTGAGTCATTATTCTGCTGAAATGTGTCGGAGCTGCAGAGCAGTTTGAACCACCACTGAAGGAAAGGGCAAACAGAGCTCAGGTGGGATTTGAACCCACAATGTAGTGACTGTGGATCAGTGTGTCAAGCAGCTGAGCTGTGAGGACTCTTAGAAATGAAGGGACTCTCACACACAACAATCAGACAAGTTTCTGTAGCTTCAGTCTCGTCTTCTTTGGCTCTCTGGTTCTTGGTGCTGATCGGCCTGGGAGATGGCCCAGTGGTGAAGGTCCTGGACTGGTGAGCAGGAGCAGAGGGTTCAAACCCTGCCTCAGGTATGCCACACATTAGTGTTTGTGATGAGTGTGTGTAAGGGTTCATTTGTCGGAACACTGCGTTGCGTTCGTTTCACATCGATTTCAACTTGCGAATTTCTGAATTTCAACTTGTGAATTTCCACCCTGGACCAATGAAAAGGAAACACGTAAGTACAAATGAGCCCAGGGAGTCCAGCTAGCTATGTTAGGTAGCCTGACGGGCAAGTGTTTATCGTTGTTTGTTGCTTTTGTTATCACTATAAATGTGTGGGTTTTAGTCTGCAGGCTGATCAGCTGACTCTACAGGTGAGACAGGAGCTGATCATGTGACCTTCATACGACATCATCTGCAATAAATCAGCCTTATTTAGACTTTTAATTATATTTTTTTTTATTTAAAGCGTTAGGGTCATGCGATGCAGTTCACTTTCACCTGAATTCATGTCATCAAAAACCATAAAAAAGTCATAGCATAGCATGTCGTCCAAAATCATGAACAAAGTCATTGTATCGTAATTTGAAAAACAAAAACAAAAAAAGTCATACTGAAGAATTTAAAAAAAACAAAAAAACTCATTGAATAGTACACTGAAATTACTATTAATAATTAGTTATATATGGTATGTTGAGAAAAGTCGTAATATACCATGTCAAAAGAACTGTGCAAAAGACGTCATCATATAGCATGTTAAAAAAAAACTGTTAAAGAAATATCGTATATTGTATTAAAAACATCTGTGGAAAAAAGAAGTCATAGTGTAGTATGTTAAATCAAACAAAAAAAACTTGAGTGAGTTTGAGATAGAGAGACGAGTGGAGAAAGGAGGGCAGGTCTGTCTCTTGATCTGCTTCTTTACTCTTCTATACTCTCTGTGTCCACAGCGGCGTATCTAAGCACTGGTTAGATGGAGGAAACTTTACCACACTTCATCTCCACATACGACCCACACTGTCTTGAGAACTGGTTGAAAAGTGGTGAAGTATTTCCTTTAAATGTCAGCAGAGAAAAAAAAAAAGTGCTTCAGGTTGAAATTTCTTCTAAATCTGGATCCTTTGAAAACTTTAAACCTCTCCATCCAGATTTCACTCTGTGCTTTAACTATGGACAGAACAGTAAACTGGTACCTTTCTTTCTTTCTTTCTATGTTTATATTGGAAGGTGTTCCTTGAATGGTTTTTAACAAACGGAAGTGGGCCTTGATTTACAAAAGGTGGAGAACCCCTGACATAGAGGAGCTGCATTACACACACACACCCACACACACACACATAATACAAGCTGAATGACTGAGGCTGCTGTTTGTTTATTAATTTATTAAGGATAAGGTACAACAACATGTCTCAGTGGAATTTAACCGACAGTCTTCATTTGCAGTTTCTTCAAACTTCTAACAACCAACGGATGTTCACATTCACATCAGGATTTCAGCTGAAACTTCTTTTGACTTCCTGTCATTCTGCATTCATTAGGTAACATTTAAGCCGTGCACATTTAAAGGCGGCAGGTAAAATGAAAAAGAAAACATGGTGTCAAAGTTTGGAGTCTGCTGCCACAGAAGCTTCTGTCTGAGAGGACGACTCTTGATGTGTGAATGCTCTTTGATGCTTTTAGGTTTTACAGAGTTCCTCCTGACTGATGAGCCCTGTCACACTGATGTGGTTCAACAATGATCCAGGGTCTGGACTGGAGGACAAATTAAACGTCCATGTTCACACAGTATTGTCCCCTGTCATGAGACACTGTGGGGACATCCACTCATTTCATTCTTCTTCTTCT
>NC_065521.1:2498230-2512124 GCF_006386435.1 Epinephelus moara | reverse complement strand
CAACAACAACAACAACAACAACAACAACAACACTGTGGTTAACAATAACTTTATTATTATGGTTTGGGAAAGATCATGTTTGAGCCTAAAAATCCAACTTTGACGTCACCGTCCCAACAGGAAATGCAGTGACGTCTCGGTAAAACACAACTGCTTTTGGGTCCTATAAAGCTGCTGGAAGAAAAGCGACAGGACGCTAAATCACAACCAGTCTTGTTGTTTGTTTGTGATGAGCAGTGATTTGCAGCATGGCAGGCGTCCCTCCGAGGTCAGGTCTCCTAGTCAGCTCATATACTACGTATCTTTAGTAACACTGATATGTATGAAATGTACAATTAAACATGTTCCTGGAGGGATGTCAGCATTGTCTTCTGGTAACTGGGGTGAGTTTGTTAGCAGTTTAAACTGTGCAACACTTTATACACAACCCACCTCCACCAGCGCCGCTCACACATTAATGCATCAGCGTTAATAGTCCCTTTATATATACAGAACCAATGCCTCAGAACCATCTTGAGGATCTCATGGCAAAACCCACATCACCAACAATGAGGTGATGAGAAGGGCAGGGGTGGCGCTAGTGTCTGACATGGTCTCTGACAGGAGAAGAATGGTTGGACACGTACTCCGACTGCCAAGAGAGAGACCAGCAATGGACTGGGTGCCTGAGGGCGGCAAGAGGAAGAGAGGGAGGCCAAAGAAGACGTGGAGACAGACATTTAAGGAAGACCTAAGATTGGTGTCAGCTGGCATGTTGCAAGGAGGGTTGCAAGGGACCAGAGCAACTGGAGTGGACTCGTCACCCAATGTTACAACAGGAACGGGAGGAACTAAGTCTAAGTAAGTAAGATATATAAATATTAAGACTGTGACAGGAAGCACAATGAGAACTTTCATCTTTGTTACTTTAAGATTTACGTTGTTGTATACGAGTGTTTCCTCCTCCCTCTGACATGAGAGCAGCTTTGCTCCTCTGTGAGGCGCAGCTCCACTTCACACTTCAGCTAGATCTCGCCATCCTTCCTGGAGAACTGGAACACGCTGAAAGAGAAGGAGTTGGACGTTCCCTCGTCGCTTTCCTCCCCCTCCACCGTCGAGTCTTTGCCACATCTGCTCAGAAACAGGAAACCACACATGATGACATCAGCAGCATCAGCAGCTGATCCTGGCAGCCACTGACAGAGTCTCACCTGCCAACGATGAGGTCGTATGGTGAAACTCCATCAGCTGACTGCTCTCTGGTTGCATAGCAGGATCTGGTCACCATGGCGACCTTGCTGTCATCCAGCCCTGTCGTCACCCAGATCTTCTGGAGTCCATAACGTTATCATCCAGTCCATCAACCAAACGTATCTTTCTATCACGAATGAAGTGGTAAATGTTAAAACAAGGTGAGGTTGAAGCACAGGGGCTGACATGGTGGATAAATGTGTGTGTGTGTGTGTGTGTGTGTGTGTGTGTGTGTGTGTGTGTGTGTGCTGGTCTGGATGTGTAAATATGCAACCCTCTGTTACACCTTCTGCGCACCCGACTGAGACTCGTCATGACTTTGCCGTGGCTTCGCAGGGAAGTGACGAGCAGAAACAGCATCTCTTTTGTGCTTGTTGAAAGCACGTGTCAACCTGCCGCCAAAGCCAACGCCACAAATATATGATGACATTCGAAGCTGTGTTTGAAAACCTCACCTGATGCTGCAAATGTAAAAAAAAGTACAGCACTGGTGTTGTCTGTGTTTAGCTTACAGAGCCCTTCCTGGTCACATGACAGTGTCGTGTGAACATAGAAATGTGTGATGAAAGTGAGTCTTGTTTTTTAGTTTCTTTCTTACTGAACAGACATGCCCGGGCAGTCACACACAGTGCCGTCATCTGTTTGCTCAGCGTCACAGCTAGGGGGAGACACTCAGCACATTAAACTTGAAACCTCAATCAATAACATCAATGCTGGATTTATACTTCTGCATCGAATCAACGGCGTACCTACAGCATAGGCTGTGCGTCAACGTGCACCTCCCCAGAAATGTAACTCCACGTCACAGTGACGCAGACCTCCTGTCTGTCTCTGTGAGCTGAAACCATTTCCCTCAGTGGAAACAAAGCTTCGATTTACTTTAATTTCACAAATAAGAAACAATAAATTGTGAAGACAATAAAGCCTCCACACACTGTGTGTGATTTATCCTGGCTGAAATATGAGCAGAGGAAATCTCTGCTAGCTGCTAGGCTAATTTATACAATGTAAAATGCCATAGGCTTGTGCTAATAACGTTAGCATGTTGTATTTGTGGGGAAAATGTGTCCAGATAAAGACAAGTGTTTGTCTGTGAATGCTGCGAGTTATAGTGAACTTGAGCAGCTGGAGGTGGAGTTAACCTTGGTGGTGTTTAGGGCTCCCAACCTGAATCCAAGGCTCTGGGATGGAAGGAGTCGAGCAAACTTGGGTCTTAGGTTTTGCTCCAAGGCGGAGCCAGCTGTCCTCGTCTGGGTGTTCTCCCCGAGTTCCACTTTCAGGTCGGCAGCCAACACACAGCCACGTTCATTAACAAGACCGCTTTATCAGGAGCTTGATTAGAATTATCTCCAAAACAAAAAACAAAAACCCTGAAACTGCTAGCCTAGCCGCAGGCTAAAGACAAGGCATAGCAGGAGTCAAGGTAAGTTAGTCAAGGAAAGGATCAATACTGTTTGTTTTCATCTCTTGTTAATTTTTCACTGAGACCGGTGTTCAGTTGTCCACAAGTGCCCTCTGCTGGGCCTCGTTGGGCTCAACACATTGTGACTTTGTTAGCTTGGGTGTAGCCTCAGAAGAAACAAACCCTGTTGGTGTCTGTGAGCTTAAAATGAAAGCGCTCGACTGTAACATCTCAGTACCTGCGCTCATTGTGGAAGGCCGGGCTGATGACTCGGTCATGGGAAGCAATGTCATGAAACATCTGATTCATGTGCACAACCTCAAAGCTATGCCCTGTCTGCATGTGTGTCTCATGATCCATAAAACTTTAGCATTTATTTATTTATTTTTAACACAAAAACCTTTAAACTTTGTTACTGGAATTGTTTAAATATAAACAAGGAGGTTTTTGTGATGATTTATCAAATGTAAATCAGACATACACACCTCAAAATAATACATTAAATATAATGTGGCTACAGGCATTTGGCTCTTTCATATCAAGTATTTATTGAGTATATTTACAGCTGTGCATTTCACAATGTTTTAGAACAACTGGTTTTTAGCAGAAGAATGAGGTCTATTCCTGACATAAAGTCACTCAGCTGGTAACTGGCCAACACAGATTTTCACCTGTATAAAGCAACCAAAATAAAGTTGTTGTTTTTTCTTTAATGAGGAAAGCTCAGATAATTGTCATATTAAGACAAAAGAGATGAAAAAAACCATCAAAAAATACCCATATTAACATTTTTTTCAGTGTATCAAACATTTTTTTTTAAAAATATATCCTTGCTTTAAAATATCATCAAAGAGTCATTTTTCTCAACCTTTTAAGGGTTAGTTGGTGCCGTGCACTGTATTACTCCACTGGCTGGACTTCTTACAAAAACTCGGGAAGAAGGCAATTAGCAACGAAGACGAAGTGTTAGTTGTGTCTTCCATAAATCTCTGACAGTCTGACCCAAACAGACCTGTGGAGTAATACAGTGTGCAGCAGCAGAGGAAGAATACAGAGGTTTTGCTGTTAAGATAGAGCAGTCTGACAGCGAGGTAAGGCACTGGAAAAATCCACAATATAGCGTCCTCTCACACTGATAGGTGAGCCTCTTTTAAGATGGCTAAACCACGTTTTGATATCAACCCCCGTCCACAGCAATGTCACTGAGCTTCCCTGTTGGGACTCCTGCCTGCTATCCCAAACTGGGGGCAAGCTGACCGCCATCTACTGACTATAAATACGTACCTCATACAGCCCCACTTCATAAATCCCAAACTATCCCTCTGACTAAACATTCATCCTAAAATAACGATATCACAAAGTACAAAAAGATCAATTCTGCCGACTCATAATATTGACAGAACAGTTATGGCTCTGTTTGTTTTGCCACATTACAAAAATAATTTATTCGTGATCCCAACAGAACAATCTGATGTGGGGTGTCAATCACAAATATGAGCACCATGAAAGTATAGTACCTCCAGAACAAGAGATACAGTCACATGCAAAAGTTTGGGCACCACTGGTCTAAAATCTCGTTTGCTGTGAATAGTTATGTAAGTAGAGGATGATCTGATCTCCAAAAGGCATGAAGTTAAAGCTGAAACATTTCTTCAATAACCTTAACCACCTTAACAGGTGTCCCTTTGCTCACTGGGTCCAGAAAGTGTCCACAGGACATGTCTCCAAAAAGCATCAGGCTTGTCTCGATGTCCCTTCACAAACCTGTGAGTCTGAATTTAGTGGTGAGGACACAGGAAAGGTTTTCTTCTGATGACTCTTCCATGAAGGTCATACCTGTCCAGGTGTGTCTGCACAGTACAACAGTGCACCACCACTCTTCCTCTCTCACAAAGTTTTCATCTTGAGGAGGAGGAGCCCATGGCTGCTGATTGTTGGGACAAGGTTTCAGGAGTCAGTTGAAATTAGCATCACCTGGCCTTTCCTGATGATGACTGTGAACAAGCCAGAGCCCTAACAACCTGATTAAGGTCTGAGACCCTGGTAACAGTTGTCTGAGAGCTCAAATGTCTTGGGGTGCCCAAACTTTTACATGGTGCTGCTTCCTTTGTTCACTCTAAATTGTACAAAACAAAAATAATACACTGATCTAGCATGTTTCATCTTTACCTTCATGTCTTTTGAAGATCAGTTCATCTTCTACTCACTGAACTACTCACAGTAAAAGAGTTTTTGGCCAGGGGTGCCAGAATTTTTGCAGCCACTGTCATGATCTCCACATAATTATTATCAAACATTGCTGGCAGCTCTTGGCCTCCATATAAACTGACTACCTCAATCACAGTATTAGTACTCCAACTGCAGTGATACTTTCATTTTTAACATGAAACATAAGACAGTTATTCCCTGATGAGCACAGTTCCAGCACGCTGACCACCAGTTCACCATATTTCAAACTTGTGTTTGTCAAAGCATGTTCTGTCCACAATCTTGTTCCCGAAAAGTCTGAAAAACACCAAAGCAGAGACAGAATAATATGTGTAACAGTGTTCATTCAACTGATGTAAAATTAGGAATGATCTCTGTGTTAGCCTATGATGTCTCCATAAATGCTTACCTCACAGTGTGAATGGAGGGGTTGGTGGAGACCAGTTGGAGTAACGTGTCAGTTGAAGCATCAGTGACGTTATTGTGACTCAGACTGTGAAAAGTGACACAGAGGTACATTTATTACTGTACGTTCTATCAGCCGGCTGCTGCTGGAGGCAGAGCAGGTACCGTCCAAGCACACGTTATGTTCACTTGTGTTTCAGTCTGCTCAGACCAGCTCGTCACGACACACCTCAGACCTCTCCAAAATCACTACAGCAACAAAAAACAACTTATGTTTTGCTTTTGCTTCTTCAGTCAGTCAAAATCCTCTGGTCATCACCAGGTATGTGCACCGTATCATCTCTAATGAAGCACAGCTGAGTATCTGCAGTAATTATTTCAGTTTTCTCACCCTGCAGCATAACTGACCGTCCTCTACACATAGAGCATGTCACAGAGGAGAGCTCTAAGAATTGTAAACCGACAAATTATTCATAAAATCACAAGCTCTCACATGTAGAGTTTTGATGGAATATAAAACTGTACAATAAATGCATGAAGTCAAAAAATAAGTTGCTTTCAGAAGTTGTTCCAAATAAGAGTGAGTCGGCGTGAACTATGAGGAATTTAGATGTTTAAGAAAAACAAAGTTTAGAGCAAATGCAAAACAGAAATGTGTAACAGTCAAATGAGTGAATTTGTCTTGAAAAGGAAATGAAAATGTGTAAAACGCTTTGTAAATATTTAAAAAATAAGATTATCAAAAAACACAAAACTGAGGCATGAACACTACTGTGCATGGACTTTTGGTTAACAGTGGCCTGCAAAAGTTCAGGGATCCTTGGTCAAAATTTATTTTGCTGTGAAAATGATTACCTGATCTTCAAAAGGCATGAAAAGGTGTCATCAAAATGTACAATTTTAGAGTGAAATACAGGGAAGCAGCACCGTGCAAAAGTCTGGGCACCTCAAGACATTTGAGCTCTCAGACAGCTTTTCCCAGGGTCTCAGACCTTAATGAGCTTGTTCACAGTCATCGTTAGGAAAGGCCAGGTGATGCTAATTTCAACTGACTCCTGAAACCTTGTCCCAACAATCAGCAGCCATGGGCTCCTCTAAACAGCTGCCTAGCACTCTGAAGACTAAAAGACCTGATGAAGACTAGAAGAAGATAGCAAAGTGTTTTCAGGGAGCTGTTTCCTCAGTTGGTCAAGTCAGTAAGAAATGGCAGTTAACAGGAACTGTGGAGGTCAAGCTGAAAACTTTGTGAGAGAGCTGCTCGTAGGATTGTTAGAAAGGAAGAGTGGTGGTGCACTGTTCTACTGTGCAGACACACCTGGACAGGTATGACCTTCATGGAAGAGTCATCATTAGAAAACCTTTCCTGTGTCCTCACCACTAAATTCAGCAAGAGCACAGGTATGTTTGGACAGAAAACAGGGGGGTGGATGGATGATGCTTTGGGCTTGTGTTGCAGCCAGTGGCACGGGGAACATTTCACAGGTAGAGGGAAGAATGGATTCAGTTAAATTCCAGACATCACAGCATCTGTAAAAACGCTGCAGATGAAGAGAGGATGGCTTCTACAACAGGACAATGATCCTAAACACACCTCCAGATCCACAATGGACGACCTCAAGAGGAGCCAGCTGACGGTTTGGCCACGCCCCTCACAGTCCCCCGACCTAAACATCATTAAACATCTGTGGATAGAGCTCAAAGAGCAGAGCATGAAGACGGCCCAAGAATCTCACAGAGCTAGAAGCCTTTTGCAGGAAGAATGGGTGAAAATCCTCCAAACAAGAACTGAAAGACTCCGAGCTGGATACAAGAAGTGTTTAGAAGAAGGGGGCGCTACTGAGCACTGACCATGCAGGGGGCCCAAACTTTTGCTTCAGGCCCTTTTCCTTTGTTGTTATTTTGAAACTGGAATAGATTGAAATTAAAAGTTATCTTGTTCAAAATATCTCAGAAATGTTTCATCTTTAACTTCATGCCTTTTGGAGATCACTTCATCTTCGACTTACTTACCTTCTCACAGTAAAAGAAATTTTGACCAGGGGTGCCCAAACTTTTGTATGACACTGTATATAATATACATACCATAATATATACATACAGTCTGCATAAACTTGCTTTGGTTTGTCGCTGTTCAAAAGTAACGCCATGCTGTGAAGGCTGTCAAACGGTTATTTTTTGAAATCATGATTAATCTCATTTTTAATAATATGTTTATAATTCCATTATTTTGCATTTCAAAACAGTTTTGAAGTTCATATTCATGATTAACAAACACCAACTGTCACCTGAGAGAGCAGTGTTTGTGTCCTGTAAAATTATTAAGCCAAACCCTGTTCTCTTTTTTCCTCGACCCAAACATGTGTTTTTGTTGTTGAAAGAAAAAAAAGAGTCAATTTGCGGTGTTGTGCCGACATAGCGCATTTATTTTGAAGGAGACTGTATGTAAACATTAAATTTCCTGAAGTGTATCTTGAAAGAACTTGACATGGTGTCGAGTACCTTGCACGTAGTATGTGGACTTGGAAAGACGTTTTACATTGTATAATTTAAAACTACGGTTCAAAACATGGAGGTTCAGGCTGGTTATTGTCAGTTTTGTGTTAGTTTGTGTGTTACACATCAAGAGGCCTGATGTATTTTGCTATTGAGGTTTAGGCATGGAATATCCTGTGACGCATATATAAGGCATCATGACAGTGAACAGACTTGAGTGTTTATCTTTGAAGGAACATTGTCCTCCAGAAAGCTGTCTTGCTGTCGTCTCAGCTCTTTAAACTGTGAGAAGCTGACATTACCGGCTCTTTTTAAAGCACACACAGACCTGTTGCTGTAACAGATTCTCAAATACTCACTCCAGGACTTGTACTTTGTGCAGATGTGCGCTGAGTGTGAGCAGCAGCTGGTCAGTGAGCCGACAGTGACTGAGGTCCAGCTCTGTCAGCTCTTCACACGAGTCCAGCATCAGGGCTAAAGCTCCACAGGCCCTCTGATCCAGTGTGGAGTGACTGAAGTCCAGCTCTCCACCCAAGGCTCTACAGAGGGACACTGCCCGTCTCACTGTGTCCCTCTCACTGTTCACAGGAACCAGGGACACCAGCTGGAGGAGGACAGCTTTGCTGGCTCTGAACAGGAGAAACAGAGTAAAGAGCAGACTGTGACGATGCAAGAACATGAAAGCAAGCTTCTTCTCTGGTTGCAGGCATTTCATGGTCTTCCTCACCTGAGGCGGACTCTGTTTAGAACAGGAAACAGCAGGTCCAGTCCGCTGTCCTCCACCTCACAGTCCTGCAGGATGACCTGTGTGTCCTGGCTGCTGTGTCTCAGGACGGCAGAGACGGCCCTGCAGTCGCCAGCAGTCAGACTGAGAGTCTCACTTTGATCCAGCGCCACACAGGAGGAGCAGGACAGATCCAGCCTGTGCTGCACAGTCCTGAGCAGGTCGACTGCTGCCCCCTGCTGGACGTCAGAGGCAGCACAGCAGTGGACCAACCTCAGCAGCAGGCTCCTGTCAGCACTGGAGGGAAAAATTCAATGAAGATTTTAATAAATATTAGAACCATATAGTTTCACTGATCAGTTACCAGAATGTTCTGCAGGTTCAGATTTACTCCAAATAAAAGACACAAATAATGTTACTGTAAAACTTCAAAAATAGCCCGGGCTATTATCACGTACATCAACAGGCCTGTATTCAGGAGAGGCCTCTAGTTCCTTTCAAACAAACTGCAGCTCAGCAAAGATGGGAAATACAATCAAATTGTTTTTTAAACCAGTATGAACATTATTTGTTTAAAAATTAGGCTTCAGATAATATATCAGTTATGAGTCATGAGGGCCCGAGCACCAAGCAGAGCGAGGACCTTATTGAAATGCAAGGAATTATTATTATTTGATTTGATTTAGCTCCGAGAGAGAACACTTCAGAGTTAGGACACTAAGGCACTGAGGATTACAGCACCTGGCATACCGACACAACTCCACTTTATCCTGTTAAAACAATATTCATAACTTAGAATAATTTTCATGAAAAACTCTTTTGATTCTTTTGATCTGAGGACCCGTACGCACTAAAGGAATATGACTAACTTACAGGGTAATCAAGGAACCGACACATATTCTGACTTTACGACAGCTTCAGAGGAAACGTGGGGAGTCACCGTGTTATTTTTCATGTCTCTTATTTACCATGCTTTTAAACCTCAATGAATTATGGTCGCCTTTGTGTTCATGTTTTTAGTAAAATGAACTGATGTCTGAACTGTGAAAAATGTAACTGAGCTAATGATGTGTAGCATCTTCATATTACCAACATTTTTAAACATTTATATTTGTACGCACGCTCTTAGCAACTGACTAAAGTTAGCTCAAGTCAGTAGTTTTATACATCCAGAGAACTTCTATAAAAATGAGCTGCTTGGCAACCAGACCAGGCCTCTAACTGAGACCGGCCTAAGTAGGGAAGTAAATGCCTGTCGGGGCCTTTAACTGAAGTTTTACAGTAATTAAAGGATAATTGTTATTTGAAAATTATAATTGTATTATCACAGCTTTTGTCATCACGTTAATAGAGAAGATCTGTGAACATGATGACATCACTTACAAGCATTCTGATTGGTCAAGAAACAAGCAGTCAGATGATCAGACAGGGCAGAAACAAACCTTGCAGTTAGACAAAGTAATTTAGAAGACAAAACAAAGGTAACGTTATGACTCAAACACCTTACACACGAAAAAGACAAACGTCCTGTTTTAATGTTGACCCACTGTACTGACCGCTGTTGTGCATGTCTAACATCTCAAGGCTCACTTTCAGTGTGACTTCTACATAAAGTGGTTTAAAAGTGTTGGTTTGTTTCCAACCTGTCTGATTCCTCGTGTTTGTCGACCCATCAGACGTCTTTTCAGCTCAATGCTCACAGATCTCAGCCGTTAACTTGGTGAGTACTTTGTGATTCTAACTGATAGAGTGACAGACAAAACTACTACGAACCAATCATATATGTATATTATACTAATGAAAGAAGACCCATCCAGGGCACCAATGTCTGACCTGAGCTGAGAAACTCTGTCCAGTGTAAAGAGGATAGACTCTGTCTGCCCTGCTGGTATGGAGCTCCACAGGAGGTTTAGTTTCACTCTGACACTGTGTCTGAGGGTGAAGAGCAGAGCAGCACAGTCCACTGAGTCCATCTCTCTGCAGCACAGGTTGATCACATGATCAAATGACCTCAGTAAACTGGGTATAATGGGACTGGCACGAGCTTCATAGATCTCTCTGATGGCAGTCAACACAAAGCTGGGGCTGAGCCTGAAACCAGGACACTTTGTTTAGTATAAAACAAGCCACAACAGCAACACATGGAAAAGAATAAATAGGACAAACTGTAAAGTGATCACCTTTTAAACACAATCCTGTCCAGAAAGGGAAGCAGACGTGTGATGCTCTTCTGTAAGAAGCTGTTCTTCCTCAGGTTCACAGTGAAGGTCTGAGATGACGACTGCTGCAGCAGATAGTGAAGAAGCTCCCAGTTCACACAGCAGGAGGTGAGGTCTCCACCAACCTTACTCAAGAAGAACTGGGTCAAGTGCTTGTCCTGGATTTCATGCAGGAGGAAGAGTAGCTGCTGGAAGATCTCCTCACTCAGTCTGCACATAAAAATTAAGAATATATGTCAGAAATTAAATGAATACATTTTCATTCATTAGCATGTGTTTATAAGGCTCAGGAAAGACTTTTACTTGACTGTCAGAGGGCCATCATGAAGCAGCAGTGGAATGACACCCTGAGCAGGAACACAGAACTCAGTCAGGTCTAACCGTCTGACTGTCCAGTATCTCAGCAGGGACGCCACATTACTGACAACCTTCAACAACACTCTCTCTGATGGTTTGGCTCTCTGAGGTGAGAGAGAAAGCTCTTCGATAGTCACCGGACAGACCACTCTCCCTCCTCTTACCCATCGACACAGGAGCAAGGCCATGTCATTGGAAAGCCTGAAAATGAAGACGACCGTGAAAGAAGCAGATCTGACATTAATTATTGTCACCACGCACTAAACATTCAAACTGGACAAGACGGTGCTATCAGGAGGAAAAACAGTAATTATATAAATCTGTACCTCAGACTGTGAAGACGTGTTGTACGTCTGAAGAGGACGGAGGCTCCTCTGACAGATATCTTCCGTGGTGTGAGGATGAGATTCACATCCAATCCACAAAGTACGAGGACTCTTCCCACAGTGCGGCAGGTGTTCAGGTGCAACTCCCCTGTTAACAGCAGGGTGAACCCCAACAGCTGCAGCAAAGAGGCCAAATGCTCGGCCTCCTCTCTGGATCTTACAGAGATTAATGTGCACACCCTCTGGAAGAACTCTGGACCACAGCTGAAACACAATAATATGGCAGAAGTGTGAAAACAGCAAAGGTAAAGTATGAGACATACTGTGTTAAAATCACTGCATGTATAATGTAATTCAACAAGGATTAGACTTTGAAAAAACACATACATTAGGACATAATAGTCCATTTCTATGTGTGTTATTAGCTGTGATGATATTTTGATGTAAAACAGTAAGAGAGACCATCACTGGTGCTGAAGAAGAGCTGAACTCCTCATCATCAACACAATGTTAATGGTCTCTGTTGCTTACATTGCTGGAGCTCGTTGGATCACATCATTATAGCTGAGTCTCTCTTTACTTTTTACTGACTCCACAGATGACTGATGAAAACAGCCTCAAAGTAACAAACTTGGTGCTTGATGGAGTAAACACAAATCAGTTCATGGGAGATGAGCAGCACTCTGTCACAGTGTTGCTGAGGGTGTTTGACCTGCACAGAACTCTGGGTAATTTAGGAAGAAGTACATCTGGGTGCATGGAATAAAGGCATGCCATCTATAAAACTAAACACAGTGACAACTGAAAATGTACCTTCACCTTAAAACTACCTGTGAGCTGCTGTAGATGTAAGAACACAACTTGACAAATGTGCACTGAAGTCACATGAAGAACAATTCATTTACCTGAGCTGTGAGATATAAGGCACACACTGTAGGAAGCTCCTCACTTCACTCTCTTCATCTGACCAGCCTGTCAGCTCCACTTGTTTCTTCTCTGATTGGAGTTTCAGCACTTCCAGGAGGATGGAGGTCTTTCTCTTTGAGAGGTCTATGACCCAGACTGCAGGAGCTGACTGGAAAACTGACTGTACTGATGGAAGGACACTCAGGCCTGTCTGAGTCTCATAGTCCTTCAGGTGAGAGTACAGATCCAGCAGGAAATCACTCTGATGTTTCTTATCATCATCATCATCATCATCATCATCAAACCTGTCACTCAAAGGGAATCTCTGATATGAGCACAGTGATGATAACAGCTTCAGTATCTTCTCTCCTGTCTGCTGTTCTCTCTCTGCTGCTGCACAGAACAGATTCCCACAGAACTTGACTGCACCTGAGTCTCGACCCCAGGGATAGAAACTGCAACAAGAACAGAACATTTTGTCATGATTTGATGTTGACAACAGAAAAAGAGCCGTGCCTCACTGATACAGAGTGTATCTGCTAAACACCTACAAATACCTGCTAATTAGCATAATACAGTAAAATCAATCAACCTATGGTAATGTAACAGTGCTTTGATGGGGCTGTATGTGGACTTTGAAAGACTCTTATAAAATGAACATACTGATCATTTGTTTGAAGGAACCATTTACATCATGCTCTAAAGGTGTATCCTCACCTCTGTAGTAAAACACATTATGTTAGACTGATAAACTGATCCTGAATCAACAGGTTGGCTGAAAGGCAGACTTGACCCACAAGTTTTACCATCATCTTGTAAAACTATCAAACTTCATACAGTACTAGAGGAACAAAATGAAGAGCTCTCATGGTAAACTGATCACATCTTGATGACATGGAGATTAATTACAATATTGCTCATAAACCACCTGAATAAAATGCTCTCAATCACTCCTCTAAATCATTCATCCTTCAAACATCCTGCTCACTTACACTTCAGTTATTGGCTGAAAGGAATGTTTGATCCACATTATTTATGAATCAGTTAGCTCCAAAGCCTGAAATACTGGACCACAAGTTGTTATCTGCATCACTCTGTAAAACTCTATAAAACCTGAAGAGGAGCAGTGAGGCATAATTAGCATCTGCAGGGTTAACTCCCTCATGTCTTCATCACATGGTATTTAGTTTGAAAGGATAAAAAAACACCTGTGAATAATCCTTTCATTCACTCCTCTGGATTATTCTCTGTTCAAACATCCTGCTCAGTCACTGCACATTGATTGGCTGTCATAGAATCAAATCAGCCAATCAATCAGCAGCCAATCCAGCTTTCATGACCAATCACATTTTGTGACAGAATATGTTTCAGATTCAGGGCCCTATTGAGATGGTCTAAAATGCAAAGCGCCAGGCGTGCAGCGCGTGGGCGTGTCCCAGTCACTTGCTAGTTAGACAGTGCGTTTTTAGACTGGGCGTGTCCCAGTCACTTGCTAGTTAGACAGTGCGTTTTTAGACTGTGCAACATGGCGGAGAGTCTGAAAGGGTTGGACTTACTCTGTGAATTAGTCATGGGTGTGTTTTGGGTGTGTATCATTCAATAAGCCAATCAGAGTGTCACCTCT
>NC_065521.1:2497281-2497730 GCF_006386435.1 Epinephelus moara | reverse complement strand
GTTTATCTCCGTTTATCTCAGTTTACATGCAAACCTCCAAGAGGCCGTTTACACGTACACGGTGATTTTGATAAATAGAGACATCTTCCTTCGTTTGTGCCCTTTGTTTACACGCAAACGGAGATTTCTCCTCTGAAAACGAGTCTTTCTAAAAACTCCGGCCAGAGTGGAGATTTTGGAAAACTCCGGTTGCGCGTTTGCATGTAAACTGAGATAAACGGAGATAAACGGAGTTATAGGCAGCCGACGTCACAGTATGCGCCGTAACTTGCGCCTGTGTAAAAAGTGCCACCTATGTTGCTATGGTGACAATGGATACATGGAAGGCTTGAGCNGGAGATTTTGGAAAACTCCGGTTGCGCGTTTGCATGTAAACTGAGATAAACGGAGATAAACGGAGTTATAGGCAGCCGACGTCACAGTATGCGCCGTAACTTGCGCCTGTGTAA
>NC_065521.1:2489484-2494240 GCF_006386435.1 Epinephelus moara | reverse complement strand
CTCTGATTGGAGTTTCAGCACTTCCAGGAGGATGGAGGTCTTTCTCTCTGAGAGGTCTATGACCCAGACTGCAGGAGCTGACTGGAAAACTGACTGTACTGATGGAAGGACACTCAGGCCTGTCTGAGTCTCATAGTCCTTCAGGTGAGAGTACAGATCCAGCAGGAAATCACACCATTTATTTTTGAGTGGGAATGCCTGATATGTGCACAGTGATGATAACAGCTCCAGTATCTTCTCTCCTGTCTGCTGTTCTCTCTCTGCTGCTGCACAGAACAGTTTCCCAAGGAACCTGATTTCTTTTGAAGGTTCTGATAACTGAGGCACGAAACTGAAATCATGAAGTTAAAAAAAAAACGCATTAGATACTTTTAAATAAAATAGAACCAAACTTTTCTCCATGAGATGTGTTCAAATTTAAATCTGCATACAGAGAAATGTAAAAATAGATAACAGAGTGACCATTTACCTGAGCTGTGAGATATAACGCAGACACTGTAGGAAGCTCCTCACTTCACTCTCTTCATCTGACCAGCCTGTCAGCTTCACTTGTTTCTTCTCTGATTGGAGTTTCAGCACTTCCAGGAGGATGGACGTCTTTCTCTCTGAGAGGTCTATGACCCAGACTGCAGGAGCTGACTGGAAAAGTGGCTTCAGTGGAATGATACTTAAAAACCCTCCACTCTTGACATGTTGGTAAAAATCAAGAAGGATGTCATGTATGCCAGTGTTAACAGAAAACAACGAGAGGAGCGTATTCACTACATTGTGACAGCTTTCTCCTTTGTGAAGTGCAGCTTTCTGGCATAAATCCAGTAACAGCTGCTTTTCTTTTCTCTCCAGTGTCCCATGGTGTTGCTTCTGGTCCTGTAATCCTGGACCTCTACAGGTGACCCTGAAGCTGCATGATAACAAACACATGTATCAAATGATGCATGGACTGTAAAACTGCGTCACGTTAAATTTAAGCACATACAGTTTTAAACAAATAAAATGTTATCATCTTCTGTCAGCACATTAAATTCAGCAGCATATTTCAACCACAAATAACTATCTGTGCAGGGTTCCGAAAGGTTCTTCTTGTCAAATGTGTGGCATCCAAAACTGGAAGTCTCATCTGACCATAGAATGAGTGAATAAAGTAAGACTATTCTTATCTTTGTATTGACATAAAAAAACTAAGTAGTAAATGGGTGGGTATTTCTGGTGATTGAGATCAGCTGAGGTCAAGATTTGTGTGTAAACCAGTTGTAAACTTTGGGCTGTTTCTTCTTATACTACCATCTGAAAAGCCAATAATTTATCCACAAACAGGATTTTGATTCCAACATCCACAACTTTACAACAGGATAAAACTTAAAGGGTGTGAAATCAGCATCACACAAAAACAAAAGCTACATACCTGAGTGAGCTGATGTACGACAAAGCCTCAAAGAGAGACTCGCACAGATCCTGGCAGACACGAGTTTCTCTATCCCAGTGGAGGCAGACATTGACCTTCATACTCATCTTCTGCATGACTTTTACAGCTTGTTCAAACAGACATCTTTTACCTTCAACTGGAAGGTGCAACTGATTTCCATCAAGGCCTAGTAAGCTGAGGTGGTCCATCTGCCCTTCACTCAGAAGGAAGATCTTCCACAGCTGCAGTGGCAGAGGGTCACGCCTATAATTTGAAGAATAATCAGAGACCATTTCCTTATTAGATGACAAAAACTAAAGTACATGAAAGAAATGCTGTTTAGGGAAAAGAAGCTCCAGTAAAAGTAACATTCTTTATTTTCTCTGAATATTTTTCATCCGTTTTCTACACATCATGTTCAAGGTCACTCCGTTTTATCATCCTCATTATGTCTTAGATTATTTCATAAAATAAGACAAATTCAATTCTCCTTAGATATGCTGTAACCTCAGCAGTGGTTTGACACTTGCACAAACATATGCTCATCCTTACCATTGGACATTTTTAAGGCATCCAAATAGTCGTCTCATTCCTTGGTCTGATACCCTGACATCCTCGAGGTTCAGTGATACTTTCCGCTCCTCTGACTGAGTGACTACATAGGCCACAGCACAGCAAGGTAAGGGATCTAGACTCTCTCCACTGAGATCAAGATGATAGTCCAGTTTTTCCAAAAGGTGGATGCATGCTTCAGGACACTGGGACTCATACAAGCACTGGCATAAGAACAGTATGTCCACATCAGGCCTACTGTCCTCAGTATCAGCCTCACACAGACATGTGAAAAACGTGGTTATCATTTCCTTGAAGAACCAGTCAGATGTATTCTTGAGCTCCTCGGCTGGAATCAGATACTTCATCAAACTAGGGCTCTTCTCATTCAACAGTCTACACATGAAAGGGATCAGGTGCTTCATGTGTTTCTTCTCCTCAGTGAGGCATTGCTGAAAAACATCCTTGATTTTATCTGGGTTCTTCAGGAGCCACAGTGCTGCAAAAAACTCCTGCATTGTGTAATGGAGAAATGCGTATGTGGTCATTGTCTCAGTAGGGGCGGTTTTGATAACAAGTGGTTTCAGAAAGGAAAGGACGCAGCTGTCCTTACAGGGAAGTTCGGTCAATTTCACGTTTTTTCCTTCAGTTGCATTGAAAGCAGCCTCAGCCAAAGACAGTATTTCCTTTCTCTTGTTTTTGATGAAGGGATTTAGATCTCTAGTTTTGAGGTTGTTGCTGTTTCGTTGAAGGCAGAAGCGAACGATATTGATGTAGATTTCTGTGATAGTGCACGGCTGTGGTGAGTCTTCTGGTGTCTCAAATGAGAAGCAGGCAGCCACCATCAGTGCATATATCGGGACATGACAAAGCGTCAACAACTCCACGTTGCTGAAAACCTTCTTCTGTTCTTTTCCTAGCATTTCAGCTAAGTATGCTTTAATGGTCTGCTCACTAAAGCCTTTCACTTCCACTCTGAGAAAGTCCTCAGAAGAGAACTCTTCTTCATCATCCTGTCTGCAAGTCACAATGATCTTTGCATCGGGCAGTAGGTCCTTCTCTACAAGTCTCTTCACCACTGATGAAGACAGATCTGTCATTCCATCAAAAATGAGCGTAACATTGTCAGAGTTGTTCTTTATGTCCTGTAAGACCTCTTCTTTGCCTTCATCTGGTTCACTGAACATGTTGAAGAGAAGATCCTCCAAGCTCACAGCCTTTGTGATGTGGGATGTTTCTCTCATGTCAAAGTAAAACATGTAATCAAGCTTGTCATTGTCTCTGTCTGCCCAGAGTTTCAACATTTCCTGGGTGAGTGCTGTCTTTCCAATTCCAGGTTTACCAACCACGAGTACGTCAAGATATGTTTTCAAAAGGTCACCGGGGGAAGTTCCTACTTTGTCCTCAGGGACGTATGTCCTTAGCTTCTTAGGGCGAATCATCTTGCTTTTCTTGCTCTTGAGCTTCTTTATTTTCGATGGAGAGACACTTCCTTGTGTGTCTAACACAAGAGACATGTACGACAGATCAGGCTTGTTGTTTTCTTCAAACAGGTATTTGTTTGCCATCCAAAACTCATTTGATGTTTTTCGTGCTTTTAACTTTAACTTCGCCTGATATCTGTGGCACGGCTTTGGGCCTAAAATATAAACAACAGAGAGTAAATAAATATATTATGAATTACCTGCTGTGCCCCAACACTAAATAACAGATAAATACTTGCACACAGACATAAAGTGTATTATATAATATCAGCAAATCAAACATAAATGATAAAGATGTGACACAGTCAGAGTTCTGCCTTAAAATACCTTGTAAGTAGTTTGTATCCATTTGTGCGTCTTCCCTGAAAGGAAAGCAGCTGATCCAGTGATGCAGGTCAACCTCTAAGGTTCGCTTCCTCGTCATGTCAACAATCCTAAGGAACTCGTAACAGGCGTCTTCCCCCTTACACTTGACCCAGTCCAGTATTCTTCTGGTTTTATCGTAGTCATCTTTCTCAGCCTGTATTTTGCTGACTGCCTCGTCACTGAAAACTTCTTTCTGTCTCAAGTTCTCCAGAATCACTGAGAGATTCTTTAGTTTTCCCAAAAGGCGGGATCTGGCTTTCTCGATGTAAACGAAAGCAGACTGTCTCGTACACGCCATGTGTCCTTACTTCTGTATGCTCTGCACGCAGACCCAACTTCAACAACCTGGAGAACAAAAAAATCAGGTTCAGTAAAATGCTCATTACAACAAATATTCTCCCTGTGATGCATCAACTGTTTCGTAAGACGTCTAAAAATTCACAGAGTAAAATGTTTTTGTGTCTAAACATCATGCAGCTGATGCAGTGTTGAACAGTTTAACATCATAGTAATGTTTATTAGTTCCAAGATGGATACCTGTGTCCTTCGAGCAGGGGCCTCATTTATAAAGCTCGCTAACGCACAAAACGGGGCTTGAAAGTGGCGTACGCCACTTCCCACGCAAATGTTGTGATTTATAAAAATAAACTTGGCGGGAGAATGTGCGCACCTGTAAGCAAACTCTGAGTCATGTGTGCGCACATTTTGGAGACACTGGGAAGTGGCGACGCAGACGGCGAGGTGGAGAAGTGGAGTCAGATTTTTATTGATGTCTCACAAATTTAATGTCACACTATATCCACCTTAGATCCACGTTATCATTGAAATTAAATCCAGCAGCCTTATTTTGCGCTTGGAGTGAGTGATAATTGTTTCATAAAAACGAAATTCTTTCTAAATACGTATTTAATCCGCACTGCCTCTAATGTCTCATTGTCCACTCTGTGAGCGC
>NC_065521.1:2485180-2489472 GCF_006386435.1 Epinephelus moara | reverse complement strand
CCTCCACCTTTAATAAATGTGATTCTTTATGTCGCACATCAATGTCAAACATCCTCAAATTTAAAAGCAACACATTAACTAAATGTTGGTAAAGGAGTAGAAATATTTGGTCTACCTTTAGATCAGACCACTTTTTGTTTTTTCTCTGTCACTGTCAGTGCAGTCCCACAGACACAGCTGACAGCATCAGCAGCGTTGATCTGTTGCCACTTTTCTTGCTTTCTTTTATTAGTGATAATAAAATAAAATCTTTCTTCAGTCCTCCACCTCCCGTTAAAAGGGTCTCTAGCTCAGTCTCGGAGAAATTCAGTTATTTGGTTCGTTTCTCACACCTGTCGCCGTGACTCACAACGAGAGAACACTCGTATGCCGGCTTATATATATGCAGATCGCATTCATGAGATAATTTGCATGACCATTTATGGTTGAACTAGGGCGTGTAGAGGGCGGAATATGAGGCGGATCTGGGTGCGCACAACTCCAGGAGGTCTGTGATTTATAAAGAGATCATTGCGTGCCACAGTTCTATAAATCAGATTATTTTTTGGCGCACGCCATTTTCAGCTTTTGGGCGCACGTCAACTTTCAGTATGAATCCTAAGCACTCTTTTATAAATGAGGCCCAGGTCCTTTGTTGTCTCATGTCTCATATTCCCAGATGTATTGCCACACTACATTTATGTTGTCTGCAGAACAGGGAAAAAAACATGGCTGAGCCCAGTTAGTTTAAAAATGCTTTGAGTTGTTTGAATTCTATCAGAGAGGTCAGTGGGAGGATTGTTATAAGGCCCAGACGCACCAAACCAACATCAAAGAACTAGTGCCGATGGAAGCTGACTGTTGCGTCCCCTTATGTTACCTGTGTCTCGGCCAGAAAGTTACACTTGCACACACCGCTAAGACAGCAGCCTGCTTGAGAGGAAATAACTCTCCACACCTGCAGGCAGCAGTCCCAAGCTCAGTCTGCTTCCAGAATAAGACAAGATCAAGAGTGATTTTTACAGAGTGCAGATCAGCGCTCCAGTCCCTTTCTCTGGTTCAGCGCGGGGCTAATTTGGACACAAAACAACACAACCTGATCAGTGTATCCCACAGGTTGAGACTCCATGTGTGGTGGTAGTTGATACGTAAGGACTCTTTTATTGGCTACACCTCAGCTTTCAAGACAATCATCCTTGACATACTGGTCGACAGCCTGTTTGACCTTCACCCCTTCATCTGTGCCTTGATAAAGGACTTCCTTACGAGCTGCTCACAAACCGTCAAAACTGGCCTCCACTGCTCTTCCACTCTCAAAACCAGCAGTGGCTCTGCTCAGGGCTGTGTGCTAAGTCTGCTTCTCTATGCCATCTACACCTACACCTGTCTCATCCACTCCACCAACACATTCATTATGGACAACATCACTGTGGTGGGACTCATAACCAGAGGAGACGAGTCAGCAAAGACAAGGTCCAGAAGTTGTCTGAGTGGTGCTCCAGGAACAACCTGGCACTCAACACGAGCAAAACAAAGGAAATAGTCATTGACTTCCGAAGGCACAGAGCGGACCCTGCCTCTCTCTACATCAAAGAACACACATCTCGGAGGACCTCTCCTGGTCAGCCAACACACCAGCAGTGGTAAAAAAGGTCCGGCAGCCACTGCACTTTCTAAGAGTCCTCGGTAAGAAAAGACTGAAGGAGAAGCTGCTGGTGGACTTTACGGCTCCACCATGGAGAGTGTGCTGGCGTACTGTGTCACTGTGTGGTATGCCGGCTGACCGGAGAGCTCTGCCCTCCCTGGAAGACCTCTCCAGCTCAGGGTGCCTCTGCAGAGCCAGTAAAATCATCAGGGACAACTGTCACCCTGGACGCCACCTGTTCAACCTGCTGCCCTCTGGGAGGAGCCTGAGGTGCATCAAAAGCCTCACAAACAGGCTCAAGACAAGTTTCTTTCCCTGAGCCATCAAGACCCTTAACTCCAACAACACACACACACACACCACAGAGAATTACCATCATCTGCTAACCTTTTAACTCCCAACATTTAAATACAATATACTATATTTTCAAGAGTGAAAACCCATCCGTTTGTAGTATTTATTTTAGTTTCATATTTATTGAATGAGTGCCTGTTGTCTGTCCTAATTTGTCAGTGACAATTTAGGATTTCTATTTCTATTTCTGTTTCTATTTCAGTTGGTGGATACACTGCAAAAAGTGGGGTGACAGACTTCCACAGACAGTCCAACACAGACCAATGGCTGACAGTCAGCTTGATGTGTCAGGAACTATTCATTACTTTTTATAATTAACAAAAACGTTTAAAAGGTCAGAAAAAAAAACTCCATTTATGCTGCCTTAACAAACACAGAGAGATCACAGCAAGCTGTAATGTTTCGCCACATCGCACACAGACACATGCAGACTGTCTATCACAGAGAGAAACTTACACAGAAGCCTCAAAGTCTCCACCGATGATGGACTCCATCAGCTGCCTTAGGTGCAGGATTTTCCTGGTGACAAAAAATAAAATAAAAAAACCTGTGATTGAGACTTCCAGTCACTACTCAAGGCTGAAACAGTACATTCGTCTCCTGAGTTTGTTCATCAGGTTTAATAAAATCTATTTATTTTCAATGGATGGATGGATGGGTGCATGGAAGGTTGTACTTTGTCTGCTTCAATTTGAAAATGTTGTCAGAGTACAAAGTCAGTTATCAAAGCTTTGGATCAACTGTCACAGCTTTGCTGACGTATGTGGCTTTTTGTTAGGAGGATGAAAGGAGTCATTTTAGTGTCTTTTAAACCAGGTGCTTCTGTACGCTGCACTACTGATCTAAAATCTGGATGTTTCCTTCAGAATGAGCTCTTTCAGACAGTACGTTTACATGCACAGCTTAATCGAGCTATGCTCAAAATTCGATTTTGGTGTCTAATCGGACTTCTGTCCTTGTCCCAGTTTATGTGCAACTGAGAAAATCGAATTACTGACGGGAACGTGTCCTCCTCCTCAACACTAGGTGGTGATATGCGTCGCTTCAGCGGGTTAATACGGCCCCCTATCCGGTTGACCTATTACGTCACTTAATAATACACAACTGGGGGCGTCGGTGGCTTAGTGGTAGAGCAGGCGCCCCATGTACAAGGCTGTTGCTGCAGCGGCCCGGGTTCGACTCCAGCCTGTGGCCCTTTGCTGCATGTCATTACCCCTCTCTCTCCCCCCTTCACACTTAACTGTCCTGTCTATAAAGGCAAAAATGCCCAAAAAAATATAAAAAAAAAATAAAAAATAAAATAAATAAACAACTGGAGTTAGGCGGCAGACCGGCATTTTCGCAGCAAGATGGATAATCGTACAGCTTTGTTCATCTCGTACGTAATGTTCGTGTTACTGATTGTGCAGATAAGGTGCACGCTATCCCTCGTGGTCACTGTGATTTTGAGAGGCAGACAAGAACGCTGTATGCTGTTGGAGGGCTACAACAATAGCATGTCTCGTCTGTTCCGGGGTCATATACCAGCGGGGGGGGGTGTGGAGCATGCGCACATGCATTGTCTAGTTTAACTCCGATTACGGTGTATACATGCCGGAGAAAATCCAATTCCAATCGCATTATCTGTGTGTCTTAATCGGAGTTGGAGAACTCCGATATTAGTCGGAGTAACGTGTTTACATGCACTGCAGTTGTCCAGTTATAGTCGGATTAAGACAATAATTTGTTTTTTTCAAGTGTCATGTAAACGTACTGACTGATATTGGTAGCTGCAGGAAATTAAAGGACACTCATAAACCTTGGTGAATATTTGGGTTTAGTCAGATTTAATCTGTCCTTCACACAGTCAAACCAGAGTTACTATTGGCTATGAAACAAAACACTCTTCAACAATCAACCCGCCAGTATCCACATGCGATTGTTCTGTGTTTCTACCACTGAAGTCACCCTTTACACATTTAACAGGAAAACAAGATGCGGTCGAGTTCAGCCGGGACCAGGTGATCAGGGCTGCATAGAACTCTGCAGGGGCTGGGTGAAATCGTGAGAGAGATCACTCTGATTGGCTGTTCAGGTTTTATTTCCTCGCCCCTGTAGCGAGTGAATCTGCCCGTAGTGAAACCGGGGCTAACCGGTGCTTCCTCCGCAGGCTCCACTTCACTCAGCTGCCCCACAGACCCGCTGCTTCTTCACACTTTAACCTGAATAACAAACCGGAGCTAGCTGGGAAGCTAGGACTTTACTTGTCAGGGGAGGAGGGTGGCTGGTTGAGTTTTATTTTATTTATTTATTTTATTTTGATCCCCCCTATGTT
>NC_065521.1:2419125-2482426 GCF_006386435.1 Epinephelus moara | reverse complement strand
TTTTACTCTGAGGTATTAGTACTTGTATTAAAGTGTTTTACTCTGAGGTATCAGTACTTGTATTAAAGTGTTTTACTCTGAGGTATTAGTACTTGTATTAAAGTGTTTTACTCTGAGGTATCAGTACTTGTATTGTAATGGAGCATTTTTACTCTGAGGTATCAGTACTTGTATTGTAATGGAGCATTTTTACTCTGAGGTATCAGTAATAAACTAAAGAACACAGGCCTTGTCCTAATCAGTCTCGTTTCTTTTGCTAACTGTGGTTGACCGTCCACACCAGCAGGTGGCAGTCATGCGCCGTGACGTGGCTCTGACGCTGCCGGTTAAAAAGAAGTAGAAGAAGAACAAAGTGTTGCTAACAATGGCAGCAGCTAACACGGAGCTCCGGATGGATCAGCTTCCCTCAGACCCGCTGCTGCACATCCTGTCCTTCCTGAGCTTCAGGGACCTGATCCAGTACGTACCTGATCCCGTGGCCCGGTCCGTCCGCCACACACCGGAACACCGGAGAGAGGCGGGGACAGTAAACAATGTTTGTTTGTCCGTAAACAGAGCAGGAGCAGGTCGTTAGCCTAGCCTAGCATGTGCACTAACGTTAGCTGATAATATGGTGCAGATTTACAGGAGACAGGAGAGGACAGAGAAACTGTCAGCTGACAGCACAAAGGGTTAATTACACTGAGTGTTAATGAGTCGCTGTCATTAGTCACCATCAGCTGCTTTAATGACGTAAACATCCGGTCTTCACTTAGCCGCCTGCTAACACATGCTAACTGTTGACGTTTGTTGAGACTGAACGACGTTGCGTTCTTATCGCTGTGTTTACGTCATAAACAGGAAGTGTTTATTTATTGCAGTACAAGTACTGATACCTCAGAGTAAAACACTTTAATACAAGTACTGATACCTCAGAGTAAAACACTTTAATACAAGCACTGATACCTCAGAGTAAAAACACTTTAATACAAGTACTGATACCTCAGAGTAAAAACACTTTAATACAAGTACTGATACTTCCTTGAATTAAACACTTTAATACAAGTACTGATACTTCCTTGAATTTATTATCCCATAAAACAGTCAAAGAAAACCTGGTGACGTAATAACCGAAGTCTGTGTGTGTGTGTGTGTGTGTGTGTGTGTGTGTGTGTGTGTGTGTAGCTGTAGTTATGTCAGCAGGAGGCTCAACGACTTGTCCAAACACAACCCACTGTGGAAGTCCCTGTGCTCCAAACACTGGCTGCTGACAGAGTGAGTACTTCCTTCAACCCATCCGCGACTACCTGTCGGAGGAGGAGGAGTCAGGATGTTGTTAGCTTAGCTTAGCGTCGCTTAGCTTAGCTTAGCTTAGCTTAGCTCCGTCATCAGATCAGATTCAGCTTTCTGAATGTGTGTGTGTGTGTTTGCAGTGCGGAGCGGCAGCAGAGCGGCGTGTCCTGGTACGGTCTGTTCAGACAGTACTACAGAGACCTGGGCCGCTACATGCAGTACTACCCTGTACTGAAGAGAGCCTGGGAGCAGCTGAAGGCCTTCCTGCAGCAGAGGTGTCCACGTATGATCACATCACTCAAAGGTCCCTAACCAGTGATGTCAAACAAGTGTTTCGCATATGTATACACACACACACACACACACACATGTATCTTGGCCAGTGTCCAGCTGTCCTCGTGACTTCCTGTTCGACTGTGACCTTTATTTGTTTGAGCAGTGTATTTATATTCACACTTTTACTGTGTGAAGATGAGAATCTCCGTCACTGGTTATGTTAAAGATAGAATGTTCTGTGGTGCGTTTGTTTTTTACTCCAGAGGGCGCCACAGAGGTGGAGCTAAACGACATCGAGGCCCAGATCGGCTGCAGACTCCCAGACGACTACCGCTGCTCGTACCGCATCCACAACGGACAGAAGCTGGTGATCCCAGGGTCGGTATCTGTCTGGTGGACCCTCCCTGACTCTGTCCGTCCGTCTGTCTGTCTAACCACCACCTGTCTGTGTGTCCCCAGGCTGATGGGCAGCATGTCCCTGTCTAACCACCACCTGTCTGTGTGTCCCCAGGCTGATGGGCAGCATGTCCCTGTCTAACCACTACCGGTCGGAGGTGCTGCTGGACGTGGAGACGGCGGCCGGAGGCTTCCAGCAGAGGAAGGGAATGAGACGCTGCCTGCCGCTCACCTTCTGCTTCCACACTGGACTCAGCCAGTACATGGCTCTGGAGCCCGCCGAGGGACGCAGGATGTTCGAGAGCTTCTACCCCTGCCCCGTACGTAACCACTTCCTGCTAAGTGAAGCCAAACCTTTTATAGCCGTGGTCAGACGCACCATGTTTTCGGGTCCATCCATATGTTCGTACGTCCCATCCTTGTGAATGCAAAATCCCAAGAACACCATGAGTGAGTCATTTTTTATTTGGCACAAACGTTCACTTGGACTCAAAAATGAAGCGATTAGAATTTTGTTGTCAAAGGTCACTGTGACCTCACCTGTCTCGTTCTTGTAAACACAATAAGTCAAGAACAGCTTGAGGAAATTTTCCAAATTTGGCACAAACATTCATTCTGCAATGAACTTATTCAGTTTTGATGGTTAGAGGTCAGAGTGACCACTTTGAGTTACTGATAAAGTGATAAGAATTTGGTAGTCAAAGGTCAAGATCACTGTGACCTTGCATCCATCTCATCCTTGTGAGTGTGACATCTAAAG
This sequence comes from Epinephelus moara, assembly GCF_006386435.1. Classification (NCBI taxonomy): domain Eukaryota; kingdom Metazoa; phylum Chordata; class Actinopteri; order Perciformes; family Serranidae; genus Epinephelus; species Epinephelus moara. The sequence continues at coordinate 2,479,722 of NC_065521.1, read as the reverse complement.
AACACATTTAGGGGGCTTTTCCAAAGTTTGGTGCAAACGTTCACTTGGATTCAGCAATGACCTGATTAGATTTTAGTGGTCAAAGGTGAAAGTCACTGTGACCTCACCTATCCCATTCTTGTGAATGCTATATCTCAAAAAACACCGTAAGGGATTTTCTCCCCCCAAATGCCCGCTTGCTGTGACCAGAGGCATTATGTTCTCAAGTTGCCCTTTGATTCCATTCTTTTAAATGTGATATGTCAAACACTTTGAGCATTTTTTTCCCCCCAAATTTGGCACAAATGTCTGATTAGACTCAACGATGAAATAATTAGATATTGCTTGTGAAAGGTCAAGCTCATTGTGACCTTGCATCCATCTCATCCTAGTTAAAGTGATATTTTCAAGAACACCTTGAGGGAGTTTTTCCACATTTGGCACAAACGTCTGCTTTGAGTTATTGATGAAGTGATTAGAATTTGGTAGTCAAAGGTCAAGACCACTGTGACCTTGCATCCATCTCATCCTTGTGAGTGTGATATCTAAAGAACACATTGAGGGGGCTTTTCCAAATTTGGCACAAACGTTCACTTGGACTCAATAATGATCTGGTTAGATTTTGGTGATCAAAAGTCAAGGTCTCTGTGACCTTGAATCCATCTTATTCTCATGAACACAGTATCTCAAGATCGCCTTGAGGGAAGTTCTTGAAATTTGGCAGAAACATCCATGTTTGGTCTAGGATGAACAGATTAGAATTTGATGGTAAAGGGTCAAGATCACTGTGACCTCATCTGTGCGTTCTTGTGAATGCGGTATCCGAAGAATGCCTGGAGGAAATTTCTTCAAATTAGGCACAAACATACACTTGGACTCCAGAATGAACTCGTTAAAATTTTGTGGTCAAAGGTTTAAGGTCAGTGTGACCTCACAAAATATGTTTTTGGCCATAACCCAAGATTTTGACTGAACGTCACACAGACATCTAACAGGATAAAATGATGACCTGTTGACATTTTATATCCAAAAGGTCAAAGGTCAGAGTACAACAGTGGTTTAATCAGACCATGTTTTCATGTCTTTGTCTTTCAGGATCAGACAGCTCAGGATCCTTCGGCCATCGACATGTTCATCACAGGTCTGTTGGTTTATCAGTGTGCTTTACACTTGATTAGTGTTAAGAAACGTCCATTTAGAAAAGATAGAAGAGGCTGCTGAACCTGCCTGAGAATCCTAATGTTTTTAAGTTTTCCTCAGTATCACAGTGGTCCAGTGAGAGGTGTGTGGACATTGAAGGATACACTGTGAGCAGGAGCTGCTGACGCATCATTCAGCTCACCTTTGACTTTAAAAAGTTTTAATGAACCACGTCTATTAACTTTACTCGTCAGACACCTGCCAGCACTTTAGGAAGAAGTTGTTTGCTGTGGCCATGTTAGAAATGATGGAAATGTGGATGGGATTCTGCACAGGGGACAAACTGTGTGTGTTGGTGTGTTTAGGTTCCTGTTTCTTAGAGTGGTTCACGGCGTACGTCCAGAACGTCGTCACCGGAGAATACCCAATCATCAGAGACCAGATCTTCAGGTAACACATGTGCATACAGACCCGCTCTCAGGTGTTCCTCCTGCTAACCATGGTCGTTAGTAAATGATCTGTAAAATGACTTCACCGATGCTAACCTGTGTCTGCAGGTATGTGCATGATAAGGGTTGCGTGGCGACCACCGGGGACATCACTGTCTCTGTTTCTACCTCCTTCCTGCCTGAGCTTTCCTCCGTCCACCCTCCACACTTCTTTTTCACCTACCGCATCAGGTACCTCTCTGTCTGTCTGTCTGTCTGTCTGTCTCCACACACAGTACATGTGTTTTAACGAGTGTGTGTTCTCAGGATAGAGATGTCGAGCAGCGCTTCGCCCGAAGCTGCCTGTCAGCTCGACAGTCGCTACTGGAAAATCACCACCTCCGACGGCAATGTGGAGGAAGTTCAGGGTCCCGGCGTGGTCGGTACGCTGCTCGCATCACATGACCACCCATACACCTCGACTGGGAGTGGCTGATATGACCTCCTGAATTTGTGTTTGTGCCCACAGGAGAGTTTCCCGTCATGACACCAGGGAAGGTCCACGAGTACGCCAGCTGCACCACCTTCTCCACCCCGTCAGAGTACATGGAGGGTCACTACACTTTCCACAGACTGGGTAACGTCTGTTAACTCTTGTACCTGTGTGTCTGTATGGAGCCTGCAGCTGCGTCACAGGAACAGTTGCTTCCTCTGTTCGTACGATGTTTTCGTGGCGGTGGCCGCGGCTCTGTTACTGTGACGCAGCTAAAAACAGAAGCCACGCAGTGTTCCGTTGTTGTTTTGATCTTTGTTTGTCTCACAGCCAACAAAGAGGAAGTTTTCCACGTGGCCATACCTCGCTTCCACATGGTCTGCCCGCCCTTCAGAGAGCCGGTGGTTCGAACGGTAAAAATTCTAACACGACAAATCGCGATTTTAAATTTATGATTAAAAAATAAAGTTGTTTACAGTTAAATAATTTCAGTGTTGTCATCAACATCTGTTTTCTCAAAACATTGCAACTTTTTTCGTGCAATGACTTTTTTTTGACACAACTAAAAATGATGTCTTCATATCTCTGCAGCAGAAGGCAGCGACCAGTTACACAACTCGCTTCGATGACGACGATGGCGACGGCGAGTACTGTGACGGAGACGGCGACGACTTTAGCGACCTGAGGGGAATCAACATGGCCGCCTTGGAGGGAGCGTGGTGCCCTCGACACATCTGACCTCGAGCACCCACGCACAGCGTTGTCGAGGCAACCAGACGAGACTGTCAGTTATTCAGGTCTGATGGATGACAATGAAAACCTGAATGGTTGACAGACAGCAGGGAATTCTGGGACCGGTAACCAGAGCCATACGTGGGACAGAGTCGCGTCGACTTCCAGCTGCCAATTAAACGAATGAAACGAAACAATGTGAATGAGGTGCAGTTTTCTTTGAGTTCTCTTGTTACAGTATCAAACAGTTGGATAAGCTCAGACAGGGAGGACGGGACAGTGGTGTCATCGTCCTCTCCTTTGCTTTGTGGGATTATTTGTGGCGCCCAGTTGAGTTCGGCGGTCGCTGCGACCTCCAGATTAGACATTGAAAACGCCGAGTTGTGTCAACTGTTTCTGCTCCAAGTAAAAAGCTAAATATTTTTTGGTAGAGATTTGCAGTGGTTCTGGAAGAGCCATCAGAAGGTTCTCCTTTAAATTATCTCTAAGCTCTTTTCCACTGCAGGAACCAAACCGTCTCAAATACGGGACGTCACTCAGCCCGAACTTTAGAAAACATAACGAGACATTTTGTTAAAGGGACAGTTTCTAGCTGGCTGTAGCTTCTGATTAAGGACTTCACTAAAATGAAATCGGGATTTGAATTTCTGTCAGATTAACTCTGAAACGCTGACGCACACCAGCTTCCTCGTGAAGTTGTGACAAAAATATACAAATTATTTCTCTAAACACTAAACACTTTCTCAAAACATTACGACTTTTTTGTCTAAACATTATGACTGTTTCCTGATGATGTAATGGAAAAAGGGGAGTTTACATAAGGATTTAATTTCTTTCATATTGCTGAATCGTCACCGACCAACAACTATGTCCGTACTAAAAACACTAAACGTCGTCCAGCTGCTAAAATCCAGAGAATAAAGACGTTGGAACACGTGTTGTGTTAGCGTCACGTTCGGAGCTCACAGCGGTGCTTACTGGACACTTCGAGGCCACATCCAGTCTGTCCTGCATCATTATTAAAGGTTGTGCTGCCTGAAACTTTAAAAACTTTGAAATCCTTTTTTCCACTTCCTGATTTGTGACATCACATCTGCTCAACCAATCATGATTCGCGGCCCAAATGTCAGTTAAGTGAGAAGCAGATGTTCTGGCAGTGGAAACGAGTCTGATGGTGGTGGTTTTCCTCCTGCAGAGCTTTCATTTCTCCACCCGGCAGGCGCAGTGTGATTATCTAGAAGAAACTGGGCTTTTACTTTGAAGGGGGAGGCTGTTACGAGTGTTTCCTGGTCGTGTTTTGTGCTTCACGTTTTTTTCTTTAAATCTTGAGTTTCATGACAGGATTCTTTTCTGTCCTCGGCTCAGTGCAGCACGGGGACGTGTCGTCACTTTCTGATGTGATTGGTGGGTTTGTTTTGTATGTTTTTGGGTTAAATAAATAACAAATATTGATCGCTGCTGACTCGCTGTTTACTGTCACATGACCACGCTGGTGATGTCATCAGGGATAACACACCTGGTTGTGATACAGTTTCATGACCATCACTAGACCAGCCGATGGAATGTTGTAAACAAACTGTAAATGTGAAGAAGCCGAGAGAATTCTTTTAAACTCTTAAGATCATAAGTTATTAACAGGGTTTACACAAGGTCCTTGAAGTGCTTGAATTTTGTGTGGGGGGAAATCAAGTACTGGAATACCTTGAAAAAAATCCACTTTATGTACCTCTGTCTGCGACAGCCATGGACAAGGTGTTACGTTATCGGGTTGTCCGTCCGTCCCATGATTGTGAAAACAGTATCTTGAGAATGGAGAAAGGAATTCAGCTTTAGCACAAACATCCACTGGGACTCAACAATGAACTGATTAGTGTTTGATGGTCAAAGGTCACTGTGACCTTGTCTGTCTCATTCTTGTGAAATTGATAAACTTTAAGAGAATTTCTTAAAGCTTGGCACAAACGTCCATTGGGACTGAATAAACTGATTAGATTTTGTGGTCAAAGGTCAAGGTCACTGTGACCTTATGTCTCATTGTTGTGAACATGGTATCTCAAGAATAGCTTGAGGGAATTTTTTCAAATTTGGCGCAAAAGTTCACTTGAAGTGAAGGATGTGCTGAATTCAAAGCCAAAGGTCACTGTGAGCTCACATCTATCTCATTCTCATTAAAGCAATATCTCAAGAAGGCCTTGGGAGTTTTTCAAATTTGGCACATACATCCACTTTGACTCAATGATGAAGTGTTAAGTGTTTGGTTGTCAAGGTCACTATGACGTAGTCTGTTTCATTCGTGTGATTTCTCAAGCTTGAGGCAATTTTATCAAATTGGACACAAACGTCTACCTTGACTGAAGAATAAACAGATTATAATGTTGTGGTTGAAGGTCAAAGGTCAAGCTCATTGTGACCTTGTGTCCGTCTCATTCTCATGACTGCAATATCTCAAAAGGGCCCGAAAGAATTTTTTCAAATTTGGCACAAACGTCTACTCTAAGTGAAGGATGTGCCAATAAGAATTCAATGAAGTTGAAAGTCATTGTGACCTCACATCCATCTCATTCTCATTAAAGCAATATCTCAAGAAGGCCTTGTGGGAGTTTTTTAGATTTGGCACAAACATCCACTTTGACTCAGCGATGAAAGGTTTAGTGTTTGATAGTCAAAGGTCACTGTGACCTGTCTCATTTTGTGAACGTGATATCTCAAAAACACCTTGAGAGAATTTCTTTAAATTTGGCACAAACGTCCAATGGGGCTGACTAAACGGATTAGATTTTGTGGTAAAAGGTCAAGGTCACCCTGACCTGGTCTGTCTCAGTCTTGTGAATGTGTCTTATTCTCAAGAAAACCTTGGGCTAATTTTTTCAAATTTGACACAAATGTCCACTTTTAGTAAGGATGAACTGATAAGAATTCAAAGAAGTCAAAGGTCACTGTGACCTCACATCCATCTCATTCTCATTCAAGCAATATCTCAAGAAGGCCTTGGGGGATTTCTTTAAATTTTGACACAAACATCCACTTGGACTGAAGAATAAACTGATTAGAATTTTGTGGTCGAAGGTCAAAGGTCAGTGTGACCTCACAAAACATGTTTTGGGCCATAACTTCAGAATTTAGACACTAATTCTGACCAAACTTGACACAAATGTCTAACAGGATAAAATAATGAAGGGGAGACATTTGGTCAGATACTGAATTGGTGACTCTAATCTTGAAACTGTGCTGATTGTATAGATCTTCTGTGTGTGAAGCATCCATGTTTTCACTGACCTTCAACGTAAAATGCAGATCTGCAAATTTTATATTATGAAAATATTCATGAATGTTTTTTCATTTACTTGAAAATGTATTAAATACATTCAGATATTTTGTTATCTGTTTACACAAATATAATTGAGACAAATCTTTCTATATGTGAAAATCACCTGAGGAATTTTAGTCCAGCTCCCGACCAAACTTTAAATATGTTTTCTGTAGTTTTTAACTTGTAGTTTGATCATGATGTCCACCAACTAATTTAATCTAAAAATATTAAAAATGCCTTAAAAACAATCCAACATGTTACAGTACAATCTAAACTCAGTTTAAGATACGGAGGCAAATTTGTGTCAAAATTATTTGTGTGGACAGATCAACAGCCTGTGTGTAAATGTGTAATCTGTTAATATAAAACACCGATTTGTTGACTCTCAAAAATATTTTGCAGACATAAAACAGATCTGTAAATTCAAAAATAAAATTTAAAAAAAATTGCACAAAATGCAAATCCACAGGCGCAGAATTGAGATCCACAAATAAAAACTGGATTCACAAATATCTGTTCAAAACTTCAAAAATTGTGAAAATATTCACATATTTTGTCGATCTGTTCGCACGAATAATACCGACACAAAGCTGCTTCCGTACGTTTCTAATAACCAGACCAAATTATTTATTTAAAAAACCTTTATTCATGATTTAGTGAAAAAAATCACAGTTTGACTTCTGAGTAGCTTTTTAACTGTTGGCATCACATTACAGTAACATGTAAACAAAAACAGACGTCGCCCTCCTCCTCCTCTCCACAGTTGTCATCCTTATCCTCCTCCTCTCCACCCTTTTAGCCATCGTCCTCCTCTCCACAGTTGTCATCCTTATCCTCCTCCTCTCCACCCTTTTAGCCATCGTCCTCCTCTCCACAGTTGTCATCCTTATCCTCCTCATCCTCTCCTCCACCCTTTCAGTCGTCGTCCTCTTCGTCATCGTCGTCCTCTATCACCCTCTCTGTTCTCCTTCTTTTCCTCGCCCCTCTCCTCTCCCTCCTCTCCTCTTCCTCCTCCTCTTCGTTCTCCTCTTCCTCCCCTCCTCCTCCTCCTCCTCCGCCCTCCTCCTCCTCTTCCTCCTCCTCCTCCCGGGCGTTGCAGCGGCTGCAGTGCCTCCTGAACCCTCCCAGGAAGTGTGACCTGAAGCAGCAGAAGGGGCAGGCGTAGCGTCCGGGCCGGTGAGACGCCCTGACGTGCTGCTGCAGCCGGCTGGGCAGGAAGAAGGAGCGCTTGCAGTCTTTGCAGCTGTACGGACGCTCCACGTCGTGGCTGCGCACCACGTGACTGATGGCGAAACCTGAAACACAGGCGGAGGTTCAATAAAACTTTATTCAGATGAGCAGCAGCTGAAGTGTCTGACGTCATGAGTCTGACGGTGTTTTCTAACCTGGATCCTGTTTTGCCACGCGTTTGTGTCTAAGTGACAAATGAGAACGCTGCAGTGTAACCGCTCTGTTCACAGCGTCAGTGTCCACCCATTAACAGTGTTTGTTTTTGTCTCTGACAGGCTTCAGACTGTTTGAGTGTCTGACAGCATGATGAAAGGATCCCTACAGAGATAGACGTTTGTGTCAAAGAGTAAGATCGTTTTGTTTTGCAAGAAATCACCATCACCAAACCCACCAGACTGTCGTAATTAGCGAGAATTCTTGAGTGTGGGCCAAAAACATATTTTGTGAGGTCACAGTGACCTTTGACCAATGAGCACCAAAATCTAATCGTTTGTGCCAAATTTGAGCAAATTTCCACGAGACCGCTGAGATATCATATTGTCAAGAATGAGACCAACAAGGTTACAGTGATGTTGACCTATGACCACTAAAATCTAATTAGTCCATCGTTGGTGACAAAGCGTTCTTGAGATGGTGTGTTCTCAAGAATGAAATGGACAGGGTAACTTTGACCTTTAACCACCAAAACCTAACCAACTCATCACTGAGTACAAGTGGATGTTTGTGCCAAATTTGAAAAAAAAAAATCCTTCTAGGCATTCTTGAGATATTGCGTTGGCTAGAATGAGACAAAGAAGGTCAAAGTGACACTGACCTTTGACCGCCACAATCTTAACAGATAATCGCTGAGTCCAAGTGGATATTTGTGCCAAATGTGAGTAATTTTTCTCAAGGCCCTTGTGGGATTTCCGTTCACAAGAATGAATCCCTCTAGGCATTCGTGAGATAGTGTTCGCTAGAATGAGATGGACAAGGTCACAGTGACGCTGAGCTTTGACCACCAAAATGTAATCACTTCTTCACTGAGTACAAGTGGACATTTGTGCCAAATCTGAGTCAATGTCAGTAACAGTCTGAGCCTGTCGGTGACACAAACACTGTGACACAGAAACTGATTTCAGCCTTATTAAAGCCTCTGACTTGTTTTATGTTGATGTGTGGGCGGAGCCTCCTGAGAGGTATCCGACATGTGATACCTGCAGTGTCAGAGGGAAAGAATCTGATTGGTTGATGAACATATGGAAGCGGTACCTTTCAGTTTGGTCTTCCAGCCACAGATCAGACACACAAAGCGGTTGGAGATGAAGCGCACCACTTTGGCCGTGGCCTCCATCTCCTCCTTCAGCAGCTCCCCACTCAGCCCGGCCCCTGGCTCCTCCTCCTCCGCCCCGCCGCTCTGAGCCTGTTTGGGCGTAGCGGCGGAGGTGGCCGCTGCGTCCCGTCTGACGGCCTGGGCAGCGTATGCTTTGGGGATGTCATGCTTCCTCACCACGTGGTTGACACCCATAGCTTTCAGCTTTGTCTTCCAGCCACAGATCAAGCAGTGGTAGCCGGCGCCGTCAAACATCAGGACGCTCTCATCTCCTTCAACGTCAGCTTTGACGGGCCTCACTTCCTCCTCCTCCTCCTCCTCCTCCGCTTCACTCTTCACTTTATCCTTCCCTCCCTCCTTCTCCTCCTCCTCCTCGCCTTCCTCCCCCACCTTCTCCTCATCTCCGCCCCCCTCCCTCTCGTCCACGCAGTGTTTGGAGATGATGTGCTTGTACAGCTTGGTGAAGTCGCGGCTGGTATAGAAGCAGTCGGAGCAGTGGAACAGCCGGGCCGTGCTCTGGTACATCACGATGTTGCCGAGGCGACCCACCACCACGGAGTCCAGGCAGGCGGGGTGAGAGGCCGCCATGTGGGTCAGCTGATGGGCATGGCTCTTGGAGAAATGGCCGCAGAGGGGGCACTGGAGGTGGGCCGCGACGCCACCGCCTGCTTCGCCACGTGTTTGGATGATGACGGACATCGCTGGTGTCTCAGAGCCTGGACAGGGACAAATAAAGTTAGACATTCTAAAACTGACAAAGGTCAAAATTAAAGGACAACTTTGGTGTGTTTCAGCCTGGACCCTGCTTCACCGTGGAAACGGATCCAAGAGACAGACGTGAACCACGGGTTTACAAAGTGTGTCTTTATCTTTCATGTAGAAATATAACGCTGCGTTTCTTCCACCAACAGGGCTCTCATTTTACTGTAGAGCATCAGACTGAATTTACCAACGCACCATGTCAGGTCACTCACTCTCCGGGACCGCCAGTGTTACTTGAATAAGTAAACACTGACCAACGGGACCAGACTGGCCGACCCGTATGCTCTCACTCAGTGGATGGATGATGTCACAGGAAGCCAATCTTACAAAGGAGGACCACACTTGTTTGTTTTGCTATGGAAGCTAACGTTAGCTAATGTGCTAATATTTAACGTTGTGTGAAAATCCATTATTTGTTTTGCTATGGAAGCTACCATTTGCTAATGTGCTATAAAGTCCGTTACAGAGAAATCTAATATTTGTTTTGCTAGCGGAGCTAATATTAGCAAATGCGCTAAAAAGCTAACATTATGAGGAAATCCATTAATTGTTTTGCTATCAAAGTTACCATTAGCTAATGTGCTACAAAGTTAGTGTTGCAATGAAATCCAATATTTGTTTTGCTATTGACGCTAACGTTAGGTAATGTGCTTTAAAGCTAACATTATAAGGAAATCTAATATTTGTTTGCAAACAAAGCAAATGTTAGCTAATGTGCGAAGAAGTTAACGGTTAAGAAAAATACAATATTTGTTTTGCTATTAAAGCTAATGTTAGCAAAGGTGCTAAAAAGTAAACATTACAGAGAAATCCTATATTTGTTATGCTATTGAAGCTGACGTTGGCTAATCTGCTAAAATCTAACTGCGGTGAAGTCCACTATTTGTTTTGCTATCGAAGCTAATGTTAACTAATGTGCTGAAAAGTTAGCATGACAGAAAAATCTGTATTGTAACTAATTAGTTAGGTCCAGGTGGACGTTTGTGCCAAATTTGAGTTAAGTCTCAAGGCCTTCTTGAGATATCCTGTTCACAGGAATGACACAGATGAGGTCACAGTGACCTTGATCTACGAGCTATATCAAATTACCTCCGTACATGAATTTGAAGCTGTAACAGTGAGTCAATATATCTGGTTAGCAGGGTCCAAGTGGATGTTTGTGCCAAACTTAAGGAAACTCCCAAGACCTTGTTGACATATCCTGTTTAGAGGAATGAAACAGATGAGGTAACAGTGACCTTGACTCTAAACCTATACCAAATTACAGATCTTTGTGACAAAGAATTTAAAGCTGAAAAGACAATGTAACTGAATAGGTGGGTCCAAGTGGATGTTTGTGCCAAATTTGAGGAAACCCACTTAAAGCCTTCTTGAGATATTGTGTTCACAAGAATGAGACAAAGAGGTCACAGTGACCTTGACCTTTGTCCATTAAACTCTTATCAATTAATCACTTAAGTTCAAGTGGGCCAAACTTAAGGAAACTCCCAGGGCCTTGTTGAGATATCCCATTCACAGGGATGAAACAGTGAAGTCACAGTGACAGTTTGAGAATTTTTCTGACCTCAGTACCGTAAATCTTCAAGTTCCTGAAAAGGCTTTTATTGAGAAAGGTTCAGTTTCATTGATGGAATGATGAATGAATGAATGAATGAATGAATGATGAATGAATGAATGAATGTTTAAGCACCACCAGTGTCGGTTTGAACCCTGTGAGTTCAGATTTATTCACGTAGGACACAGACGTACAGTAAAGACATCACAGATCTACATGCTGTCATTTTAGTTATTAAAGTTTCAGCAGTGAGTAGAACCCTCACCCTTCTCTTCGCTCTCCTCCTCATCATCATCATCATCATCATCATCATCATCATCAAGACAAAGTTCATTGTTAACATCCTTCGGCGCCACTCGGTGCTTCTCGCTCTGACTGAGCTCCTCCCGCCCGGCCGCACGGGGCCGTCCCTCCCTGACGCAGACAATGAGGCGGTCTTCAGTCCCATCGCTTTTCACAGACGGTGCACACACGTTAAAAGAGTTCTTTATCGTGTCCGTGTCCAGTTTGTCCCACGCTGTAACCACCCAGTCCACCAGCAGCCGGCGGGTGGGAGGTTTCAAGCTCCCCCCGGGTGTGTACTCCTTATCTGCGTCCCCCGCTGCCCACTGCTTATAGGCGTCATATACGCTCTGCCTGAAGGGCTGCTTCCACGTCAGATCGGGGGGCTGGACGTATTTTGCGCAGCCTCCTGGAATTGCAGCCATCGTGATGTCGTAGCTACATTCCAGCTCAGCTTTGGTGGTGGGGCCCATGTGGCAGTGGTAAGAGTCCCACACCAGGAGCCGTGGGGTGCCGCTGGATTTCCCCACCACAGACTGCAGCCAGCGTGCGGCGAGAGCGTCGCTCATCCCCCCGTTCACAGACATGTCAATGACAGCGTCAGAGATCTCCTGCTGCGCCGCCTCCACGTCACCATCAGCCCCTCTGAAGACAATGAAAGGCTTCAGTTTGGCGCCATCCGCTTTGGCAGCGAGGACGACGGTGAGGCTGCTGCTCTTGTGTCCCTCTGCCCCTTGTGTGTCAGCTGTGGGAGGCGCCATGTCACCAAAACAAACGGCGGTCTCGTCCATCACGATGATGTCCCGCTCTAGAATCCTCCTGGAGCTCACCGTCTTCCTGACGTAGTTGATAAACCAAACGAGTCTGTCGGTGAGAAGTTTCGGGTCTTCCTGGGGCACAGTGGTGCGACGCCGATGTGATAGGTTGTTGCGCTCTAGAAATTTTTGCAGCCAACCGGTGCTTGCCACAAACGTCTTTCCTCCATCGCTGACGGAAGGGTAGATCTCCAGCGCTTTCTTTTTGATCATGCTCCTCGACACTCTCTTGTGTTTGTCTCGCATCGAGCTGATCCATTCGGAGAGCCGCTCCTCGAGCTCCACGCTCACCTTCTTCCTGCCGCCGCCAGCTAACCGTGCTCTCCCATGGTCCCCCAGCAGCAGCGCCTCCTTCTGCTTCCTCCAGTCTCGGACTCTTTTGGAGTCGATGTTAAAGAGCCTTGCAGTTTTCTCTACTGAGTTTTCCTCCGCGAATTTCAAAACCGTCTCTTTGAAGTTGAAATCAAATTTCCGTCTGGTTGCCATGCTTCGAAAAAGATGGCAGGGACTGAAATGGGACAATAACACTTCACGTGAGTCATCGAGAACATCAAGAACATCATCATACTGAGGTCAGAGTGACGGCGTGAACGGTAACGACAGGCGCCCTGGTTTGTTTTGGCTTCGGCCTTAATTTGAGAGAATATGGTAGCTCTAAAACCCAGGTCCAGCCTCGGAACGTGATGGGCATTACCAAAAACTCTGTGATACTTCCAGTGGTGGAAAAAGTAATCAGATACTTTACTGAAGTACGGAGGCAGATTTGTGTCAAAATTATTTGTACTAACGCATCAATAATCTGTGTGTTAATGTGTAATCTGTAAATATAAAACAACACCACACATATGAAAGATGTGTAGTAAATTTACAGATTAATGAAAAACACTTGTGACTATCTTCCTAACATTTAAAACTTCTTAACAGATGTTTGTGACTATCTTCCTAACATTTACTACTTTCAAACAGATATTTGTGACTATCTTCCTAACATTTACAACTTTCAGATGTTTGTAACTATCTTCCTAACGTTTACAACCTTTTAACCGATATTTGTGACTATCTTCCTAACATTTACTACTTTCAAACAGATATTTGTAACTATCTTCCTAACATTTACAATTTTCAGATGTTTGTGACTATATTCCTAACGTTTACAACTTTCAGATGTTTGTGACTATCTTCCTAACATAACGTTTACAACTTTCAGATGTTTGTGACTATCTTCCTAACATTGGCAACTTTTTAAACAGATATTTGTGATTATCTTCCTAACATTTACAATTTTCAGATGTTTGTGACTATATTCCTAACGTTTACAACTTTCAGATGTTTGTGACTATCTTCCTAACATTGGCAACTTTTTAAACAGATATATGTGATTATCTTCGTAACATTTAAAATTTTCAGATGTTTGTGACTATCTTCCTAACGTTTACAACTTTCAGATGTTTGTGACTATCTTCCTACAATTTACAACTTTTTAAACAGATATTTTTGACTGTCTTCCTAACGTTTACAACCTTTTAACTGATATTTGTGACTATCTTCCTAACATTTACAATTTTCAGATATTTTTGACTACTTCCTAACATTTACAACCTTTTAACCGAAAGTTGTGACTATCTTCCCAACTTTTACAACTCTAGAACAAATTTGTGACTTTTCAGAATATTTACAACTTTGGAACAGATATTTGTGTCTATCTTCCTAACATTTACAATTTTTTAAACTTATATTTGTGACTATCTTCCTAACATTTCAACTTTGGAACAGATATGTGTGACTGTTTTCCCAACATTTACAACTTTCCAACAGATATTTTGGACTATCTTCCTAACATTTTCAACTTTCAAATATTTGTGACTATCTTCCTAACATTTATAATTTTCAAACAGATATATATGTGACTATTGTCTTTAAGTTTGCAATTTTGTAACAGATATTTGTTTATCCGCTTTTTTTGTGAATATCAATTATACGCTTGTGAATTTCAAACACATTTATATGTTATTTGCAAATCTAATTTATATTTGACAAATAATTTAAAGATTTTTTTTTGTATTTGAGGAAAGTGTGTTTTTATTGTTTTAGAAATAACAAATAAATGAAAAACATTCAATAAAATGTTTTTCTTTAACATTTACAACTTTAAAACACTTATTTTTTATCCAGTTTTTTATTTGTGAATTTCAGTTCTCCGCTTGTGGATTTGCACTTTTATTGATTTATTTATTTTTAATTTTTTGAATTTAAATATTGCTGATCTGCTTATTCATGCATTTTTATTGCAAAATGTTATTTTTTGTTTCTTTTTTCTAGTTTACAAATCTTTTTTGTATTTTGAAGTTGTTTTAATTTCACAGATGCCGCAATAAGAAACGGACTGTTGATCTGTTAACACAAATAATATAGACATAAATCTGCCTCCATACAAAGTATCTCTACCACAGAAATACTGTGCTGCATGTTAAAGTCCTGCATTGAAACACTTTAAAGTATGAAATACATTGAAGTACAGTTAAAGTACTGCAGTAAATGTTTTATATTAATGTAGTGCAGTAAAGAATAGTATTTCTCTCTGAGATGTTGTGAGTTATAAAGTGGCTCAAAAATAAAAGTGTATTGATTAGGTGCAGTACCTGAGTGGATGTTCTTTCCACCACTGGATATTTTATAGATTAAATGATTAATTGAAACATAATCAATAATGAGGATGATCCTCAGCCCTGCACAGAAACCTTTCACCAGACCTCGTTTATTTTTACGCTATTTTAACAAACTAAACGTGATAGTGGGAACAGTGGGACTGAAGCTGACCAGAAACTTGTGTTCCCAGTAAGGTGACTGTTACACGCATTATTCCGGGTTAGTCCCGGGATTGTGACGGCAGTGTAATAACGGTGAACGGCTGCAGCTTCACGTGTTGTAACAATGGGATAACGAGCCGCAGCTAACAGGCTAACTCCCCGGCTAACGCGCTGATAAAACCACATTTTAAACCATCTTCTCCACCCACCTGCCTCCGCTGCCGACTGGGTTTATCTGTCCTACACCTGCTCCACCCGAGCCCACCGGAAATTCACCCCGAGGAATAATTTTAGCTGCGTGAAATCCTCATGATTTCATCACCGAGCAGCTTCTCCCCCTTGTTTACTCGCAGCTCTCGGCCGAGCTCCACTTATCGCGAGATTTGAACCCTGGTTTAATTTCGCTGCTGTTGTTTAATGTAGAAATAAACCAATAAAAACATAAATATCAGAAAAATAAACAAAACAAAACTGTAAATAAAGTTTAATATGCTGTGACACAAACGGGCCAGTGACTTAAAGCTGCTAATTGTGTTATATAACATTTATGTAGATGAGATGATTCATCTGCTGCTGAGTAACTGGGTTAGAGTGTGTGTGTGTGTGTGTGTGTGTGTGTGTGTGTGTGTGTGTGTGTGTGTGTGTGTATCCAGGGCGCACTAAGGTGATTAATGAAGCTATTTGTGGTCCAGAGAAACACACACACACCTGGCGAGGAGGGCAGGGAGGACTACGTCTCCCATCACCCACTGCAGTATGACGTCATCCCCCAGCCAGGTGGGGGACCTCTCAGCTGTCACTGGCTGCTGCGGGAGATGCTCCGTTGTTTGGTTGCCTAGCAACAGTTGTTCTCCTAATGTCACAGCTAGCTAATTGCTAACTTAGCATTGGCATAAGTATCGAGATGTGGCCTTCCCGTTACCCTTTTCCTAACCTTAGCCGTACCCCATATGATGTAATGCTTAATAGCTAGCTAATTACTTACCTAGCATTAGCATATGTAACGAGATGTAGCCTTCCAATTACCTTTTCCTAACCTTAACCACCTCTCCTTAATTGCTAACTTAGCATTAGCATAAGTAGCAAGATGTAGCCTTCCCATTACCGTGACCCTAACCTTAACCACCACTCTTATAATGTAACATTTTCTAGCTTACATTAGCTAATTGCTAACTTAGCATTAGCATAAGGAACTAGATGTAGCCATATCATTATTATTATTCCCATCCTTATGCTAACCCTAGCCACCTCTTGTTTAGTGTAATACTTCATAGCTAAAGTTAGCTAAAGGCTAACTTAGCATTAGCATAAGGAACTAGATGTAGCCTTGCTGTTACCCTTATCTTAACCTTGACCACACCTCCTTTAACGTAATAGGCTACTTCATAGCTAGCTAATCGCTAACTTAGCATTAGCATAAGGAAAGAGATGTAGCGTTTCCAAACCAAACACAAAGTACTTGTACTCGAGTATTTGTACTTTTAGTTACTGTATAACTGGACTCTGAACACCTCACTTCAGTCAGCTGGTGCTTTTACTGCAGCAGGGGATGATTGGAAACAGGAAGTCTGGGGTCGAGAGAGGAGGCAGGGGGCTTTTATTGTGGTAGGACGGCGGAGGAGGAGGAGGAGGAATCTGTGTTTGAACTTGTGTTTTCAGTGTTTGTCGGCTCAGATTCACTTTCACACACACACACACACACACACACACAGCGGGCGAGGACGACATGCTCTGCTTTAAAGGTGAGGTAGAGGATGGATGATGAAGAATTCCATAAAGACATTTGCTGCAGATTCTCGAGTGTGTGTGTGTGTGTGTGTGTGTGTGTGTGTGTGTGTGTGTGTGTGTGTGTGTGTGTGTGTGTGTGTGTGTGTGTGTGTGCGTGCGTGCAGAGTCTTTTCCAGATTACAGCTGCTGCAGTCGTCTTCCTGCTACTGTTACTATGGTTACTGCTTTGATACCATCCCATAGTACTGCATGTAGTACAGCTACTTCCTGTGGTCCTGCTGCAGCCAGCAAACTTGGATCTTTGTTTTGGGTCAGGAGACATTCAAAGCTTTAGTGTGTGTGTGTGTGTGTGTGTGTGTGTGTGTGTGTGTGTCGGTGGTAGCGCTGGCGTGTCGAAGCAGGCTCAAACCCTTTCAGCATCCAAAACACAGCTGTTTCTGTAACACACACACACAGTGAGGAGTGATGGAGGCGACTGTCTGTCTGTCCGTCATGGCATTGCGGTGTCTCTGACGTGTGTGTGTGTGTGTGTGCTGTAGATGACACGGTTAAAGACACTGGAGTCAGTCTGCAGGACAGAGGGATGAGAGCTCCTGTCCTGCAGACTGACACATAGAGACAGACAACCATTCACACTCACATTCACACCTACGGACAATTTAGAGTCACCAATTAACCTGCATGTCTTTGGACTGTGGGAGGAAGCTGGAGCACCTGGAGGAAACCCACGCTGACACAGGGAGAACATGTCAGAGCACCTGGAGGAAACCCACGCTGACACAGGGAGAACGTGTCAGAGCACCTTTTTCCTTTACAAATATTTGTAGGTCATTCATTTTTCATTTATGTTTTTTGTTTCAACGGCTTTTCATTTCAACAAGTATTTATTCATTAATTCTTAAGGGTTTTTATTTCTCTTTTTTAAAAAAATACTTTTGAGGTAATTATGTTTTTTTTTTATTTGTAAAGTTTTTTTACGTCTTAAATTCATATATATTAGTGTAAAGGTGTTTATCTCCATCAGTTGTTTGTTTGATTCACAGGTGTGTTGGTCCCTCTGTCATCAGTCGTCCATCTGTCCTCGTTTGTCTCGTTGAGTTGAGTTTATCTACTTTATCTATCTACACCTGAAACCTGTCACAGGACGGATCTGGACTATTTTCTGAGACGGATTAATCCACATTTAATGCTGTGGTGAATGTTTGTGGCAGCAGGACGGTGTGTGTGTGATGATGATGATGATGATGATGATGATGAAGGAGGAGGAGGAAGATGATGTATCACACACAGACTGAGGATCAAACGTCGACCTGCTGTTGTCTGATTGGTTGTGAACCTCCCGGCTGGACTGGGCGCTGAGGTAAATACGTGTGTGTGTGTGTGTGTGTGTGTTGGCCATCTGCAGACCTGGATAATCCCTGAGAGCAGATTAGAGAGGAAACACAGACACACACCATCAACACCTCCGAGAAAACATCTCACTGATCGCAGACGAGCTGCTACGAGGAACCGCTCTGCCATTTGGGAAAGTTTGGGGGACATCGACGACGTCTCTGAGGCTTTTATTGTGAAGGAATAAGACTTTTAAAGTTTTGATTGGCCATTGCTGACGCAGGAGTTTTGAAGCTGGTGTGGAAACACTTTTACTTTCCTGAAACACATTCGGACTTTTTTTTAGCTTTTATTGTGAAAATCAGAGGCTGCACAAACATTTAAATGCTTTTTGTGATGGATGATACTTTTACTTTGAAAGAGCTCTGAGCGGAGGACTCTGTTTGTGGATTGTTGAGTGGTTTTATTTTGAAAATTGACATTTTTAAGGATTTATTTTGAAATCGTGTGCAGTTGTGAATTTGATTTTTATTATGGTGAGTTGAAACATCTGTTTTTAAGAACCCGGGGCTTGTACTTCGAAGGATTAACTAGAAAGAACAGAAAAAACAACAAGAAGAAGTTTCGACAATGGATTCAGAAATCTCCGGGGCTCTTATTGTGAAAAGATCGTCATCGTGTGATCTGTCCTGAGAGCAGAGGCTGACATCAAACAGCCAATCAGGATGATTTCCTATGTGGAGTGTCTGGGCAGGGAAGGGGCGGGGCCTGGCGTGGGGTCAAGCTGCTGGAACGGCGATCCCGACGAAGAGCGCGATGAGCTTCTCCCGCGCAAGATGGCTGCCCTGCAACCGAAAACAGAGGGCAGCCTGCGTCGGCGCCTTCTCAGCGCCAAACTCCACCAGCACCACGGCGCCATCTTGGGGCTGAACGTGGGTGGTGCCGGCAGACCCGGGACGCCCTCAGGTGACAAAAAGCCCCTCCCGCCTCACCTTCAGTATCCAGGCAGCAGCCCTCTGAACCACCACCAGCACCTCCCCCCACGATCCCACATCCACCCTTCGAATGCTCATGGGAAGCTTTTCCTCGCCCCAGAGACTTATGGGAAACTCAGCCAACAAACCCCACCCCTTCAGCTACCACGCTCCACCTACCCAGTCCTCACCCAGCGGAGCCGGACAGGTTCATGCCCCCCCACGCCGGAGCCCCGCCCCTGCTACACCCTGCCCATCCCCTCCCCTCTCAGCGCTCCACCGCACCTCAGGGAGCCGGAGGTGCCGCCACAGTACCGCTACCGGCCCAGCAAGAGGCGCAGAACTGGGTTCTTCTGCTTCAGATCCCACCGAGGGAGGAGCTCCGGGCTGGAGACGACACAAACCACACCCCTTCTGCATAGAGGTACTGCTTGAAATTCTGTGTACTAGAACTGACCCTCTTATGCCCCATGTCCACTGCACGCTTCAGCCAGACTCAACTTTGGCACCAGGTCCTTTCCTCTACCACATAAAGTATCCCTGTTTAGTGTAGGCTGAGTGACACTTGCTGAATCCATATATCTCCAACCAATCAGAGGAACACCTGCATTTTGTCAACTGACCAGTTCCAAGTCCCACTCCCATTAGTTTATCATGAAAGGATAAAATCATGATGACGTCGTGTTTATCCAAATAACTAACACCAAAATTTACTTTTGGTCGTCACATAGCCGTCATCAGATGATCGAAACAAACAGATGTCATCTTGATCTTTTCTGGCTAATGATAAGTCACGTCATCTCAAAAATATGTCGGCAACCAACCAACCTGTCCTTTTCCAAATCTCTTAAACTGAACTCGTACATGCGTCTAAAGGCTTAAGTATACTTGCTGCACGAAACGCATGCAGTTTTTGTGCATGTTTGGCTGCCACGCGTATTTTGCGGTCGTTTGGCGCGTAGACCGCACACTTTGCTGCGAGGTAGCGTGACGCGTACGCAAGATGCAATATTGACATGAACACTAGAGGCGCTCTGGCGAAGTATACCTAGAGACTGTGAACGTGAGGTCGGAGGTGGACTGGTGAAAAGGATATAATGGAATGAAAGATGTAGGAGCAAGGTAGACCCAGAAGATGGCGGTAATGCAACGTAACGGATGCCAACCACCGTAAAACTCCAAAGAAGAAGAATTCCCTGTGCTTTTCCTCATCTATTGCTCGCATGGGTAAAACAAGGGAAACAAACTCCCCATGTGATTGGTTAAGGGGCCGCACATACCATCTCCGATGGCAGAGGAGACGACGCCTTTTCCTCTGCCGAGATCTTAACAGCAATAAAATTATGATCTCCTCTTCATCGAGAGTGTCCATGTTTGTGTTTATCCTGAAACACACTGTCACCGCCTTCTTCGCTTTTCGTGACCTCTGTGTCTGAGTGCTGCAGTCTGCCCCTAGTGGAGACCACCAGTATCAGGCATTTTGGCTGTATTGACGAACGTCCGTGCTGCAGCAAGTATACACACAGATGCAGCACACCGTGTACGCGTACGTTTGGCCACGCAGCAAGTATACTTCACGCTTAAAATGCAACTCTGAAAGTCGCACATGTGTACGTCTTAAACGCAGCTCTGGAACTCGCACGTGCGTACGTCTAAAACGCAGCTCTGGAACTCGCACGTGCGTACGTCTTAAACGCAGCTCTGGAACTCGCACGTGCGTACGTCTAAAACGCAGCTCTGGAACTCGCACGTGCGTACGTCTAAAATGCAGCTCTGGAACTCGCACGTGCGTACGTCTAAAATGCAGCTCTGGAACTCGCACATGCTTACGTCTAAAACGCAGCTCTGGAACTCGCACATGCTTACGTCTAAAACGCAGCTCTGGAACTCTTTTTAAATA
Organism: Epinephelus moara; assembly: GCF_006386435.1. Lineage (NCBI taxonomy): Eukaryota > Metazoa > Chordata > Actinopteri > Perciformes > Serranidae > Epinephelus > Epinephelus moara. Next base: position 2,458,943 of record NC_065521.1, on the reverse strand, counting down.
AATAAATTGAAAATTGAAAATTGAACTCGTACATGCCTACATCTAAAATTGCGGCTCTGGAACTCATGTGTGCGCATGTCCAAAACAATGACTCTGGAACTTGCACATGCGTACGTCTGAAACTCTGGCTCTGGAACTTACGCGTGTGTACGTCTAATACGGTGACTCTGGAACTCAAGCATTTACCAACAGCACCGAAACGACGTCTGGCAAGATGGGTGTGATGACATGTTGTGCGTGCGACCCAGAGATTTTAAAAAAGCAGCAGTTAGCAGCTAACAGCGTCCAGAAACGCCTGCAAAGTGGGAAAACAGTGATGTCCAAGAGTTCCAAGAGTTCCATCTAAAAAAGAAGCCGTGATCTTTACTGGCTTCAGAAGAGAACCGACTTTTTGGGTTCTGAGGGAATTTTATTTTTGGTATAACTGCTCAGAACGGTTCAAAATCAGGTGCAGGAACCGGATCAGAACCAGTTCTGTGCTGGTGGATAAAGGCAGTCTGTTTGGTCCCCAGTGGTTCCAGGTTTGGTGAATGTCTTCATGAACTCATCTGTGTGTATAATCTCCTGTGTGTGTGTGTGTGTGTGTGTGTGTGTGTGTGTGTGTGTGTGTGTGGGATTAGCTGCAGCTCCATACGCTAGGCTAATGGCTAATTCCTGTAATAGCAGGCTTTAAGGTGCAACAGCTGCTACCTGTTAGCGTCACCTGTTAGCGTCGCCCTGTGGCATCTGACCATCGATCAGGTGCTGATTGAACGACAAAACTGAACATATCCAGTCTATATATAAACGCGGTGACATCATGACGGAGTGGCCTACTTCCTGTCTAATTAATTGAACTAATTAAAGCAGCAGAGAGGTGACGACACGCAGACAGACGGAGGGACAGAGAGGGACGGACAGCTGTCAGGCATGAAGACAGAAGTAATTAGCTGCTCTACTGGCCCAGATATTCGGCACACTTACAGCCTGGAACTGTCCCAGTTTGTGACTGGTGATGAAGGTGATGATGAAGGTGATCCTCGTCTCCATCAACTATTACCCCTGCACATTAATATCAACATTATATACCTTCTCACGGACTCAAGCACCCTCCTCAAGGGCCTTAAAACCCCTGCAGTGATACCAGAATATCTTCCATAACCAGTTGAGCCTCTGTAAAGACCTCTGATACTGCTCAAGGACCGCTAGTACCTTCTCAAGGACCTATCAAACGACCCCAGAGGGTCTTGGGAATCTCTTCTTTAAAAAAAAAAAAAAATTTAGCCTCAAGGATATCTGGTACCTTATCAAGGACCTGGGAGACCGCCTCAAAAACTCAAGAATGCTCTTTAATTTGAGTTTCATTTGAGTGTCCTCAAGGACTTCTTGTACCTTTTCAAGCACCCCCATCAAGCACCGTGGACCTTGGTAAGGACCATTTAAGACCATAAACCTCCCCAAGGACCTTTGGTACTCCTCCAAGACTCTTGGATCTTCCATAAATATCCAATGAACTTTTGCAAGGGACATTGGAACCTGCTCAGTGACCTCTAGAACCTTGTCAAGGACCCTCAGGACCTCCTTCAGGACCATTTGACCATTTCTTGTTCAATGTTAAGGACCTATGGAACCATCTCAGAGACTTAAGGACATTCTTCAAGGACCCCCAAGCACCCATGGGCCTTCTCCAGGACCATTTAAACCTCCTCAAAGACCTCTGGGACCTACTCAAGGACCCTGAGAACCTCCTTCAGGACAATTTGAGCTTCCACAAGAATCTCTGTCATTTCTGACAGACTCCTTTAACGTTTTCAAGGCCCATTTGGGTGTCCTCAAGGACTTCTTATATATTTTCAAGGACCTTTGGAACCACCTCAGAAACTCAAGACCACTCTTCAAGAACCCCTAGCAGCGCCCCAAGCACCCTTGGACCAACATAAGGACCATTTAAACCTCCCCAAGGACCTTTGGTACAGCTCAAAGACCCTTGGACCCTTCTCCAGGACTCCTGGAACCCACTTTAGTATCCATGTGACTTTTGCAAAGAACATTTGAGCCTCATGACGGGCCTCTGGAACCTTGTCAAGGACCTCCTCTCTGACCATTTGAGCTTCCATATATATCTCTGTTACTTGTCGTAGACCCCTTGGACATTCTCCAGGCCCATTTGGGTGTCCTCAAGGACTTCTTGTATGACGTTAAGAACCCATAGAACCATCTCAATGACTTAAGGATGTTCTTTAAGGACCCCCAAGCACCCATGGGCCTTGTCCAGGACCATTTAAACCTCCTCAAAGACCCCTGGGACCTCCTCAAGGACCCATAGAGCTACCTTTAAGGACTCCAGGGACCTCCAGGTGTGCTGTGTTGCCTTTGAGCTTGGTCCCGGTCCTACAAATAGCTGTTTGAGACAGCGATGAGAGACTGAAATGTCCTCACTTTGATAAGCTGTCCTCACAAATACAGTACCGGGAGAACAAAGAGAATAAAAGACGAGCGGCTTCACTTTCGAATTCTCTTTCTTCATCTACAAAGAATCGAGTGTGTGTGTGTGTGTTCATGGTAACCTTCATCACCTGGCGACACACATGAAGGACACACACGTGTGCTGGCTTCCTGCCAGCGTGTGTGTGTGTGTGTGTGTGTGTGTGAGGTAGAGAGAGAGCGGAGATTAGAGGGAGCGGAGTGGGAGGAGAGCGGCGTCGCAGCAAGTCGAGCTGCGTTTCTGCTGCTGCTGCCGTCTGTCTGCTGCAGCCTCAGGAGTGTGTGTGTGTGTCCGCTGTCAGTGTGTGTATGTGTGTGTAAGTGCGTGTGTGGCATCGTCGTTATGGTTCTGATCGGAGCGGCCATCAAATCCGTCCTCAAATATCTTAACAAGACCAGAGGTGAGTGTGTGTGTGTGTGTGTGTGTGGTGTGTGTGGTGTGTGTGTGTGTGTGTGTGTGTGTGTGTGTGTGTGTGTGTGTGTGTATTTGTTATCGTCGCGTCGGACAGGGCGATGTAGTTCTCTAAAGATGACCTCATAGAACGCAACTCTCTGACTGGCTGTCAGACGTACGTTATAATCAATCTGCCTTTCTAAATCAGAGCTCAAGGTGTGTTAAACTGCAGGTAACCATAGCAACAGTAAAGACAACTGAGTCAAGGACCCCTGGAACATTTTCAAGGACCTTATAACCCCCCCAGTGACCTCCAGAACCTCCTCAAGGATCCATTAAGCCTCCTTAGGCACCCGTAGTGCCTTCTGACAGACCTCTGGTACCTATCAAGGACCCCTGGAACCTTTTCAAGAATCTTTGGGACCTCCTCAAGGACTGTCTCAGACATCTCAAGGACCTCTTGTAGTCTCAGCCTTGGGAACTATTCAAAGGACCCAGTGATCCCCTCAAAACAGCCAATAAACATCCTCAAGGACCTCTATTTTAGCCCCCAGAAAGACCTCTGCTGGTTCTCAAGGACCCATGGAACCACCTCAGTGACCTCCAGAACCTCCTCAAGCACCCGTAGTACATTCTGACAGACCTCTGGTACCTATCAAGGACCCCTGGAACATTTTCAAGAAAATCTGGGATCTCCTTAAGGACCATCTGAGTCGTCTCAAGGACCTCTTGTAGTCTCAGCCTTGGGAACTATTCAAAGAACCCAATGATCTCCTCAAACAACTAATTAACATTCTCAAGGACCTGTTGTACACCATTAAGAACCCCTGGGATCTTCCCATGGACTATTTGAGCCTCCATACAGACCTCTGGTTCTTCTCAAGGACCCTTGGCAGCCCTGAAAGGAGCCTACTGACCTCATTAAGAATCATTCCAGTGTCCTTAAGAACCTTTGGTATCTTATAAAGGACCTGGGGAACCACCTCCAAGACTCAAGGATGCTCTGTAGGAACTCCTAAAACTCTGCCAAGCACCTGGGCAACTCAAGGACCACCTAAACCTCTCCAAGGACCTCTGATATTTATCATGGATCCATGGAACCACTTCAGTGTCATAAGTACGGTCTTACAGAAGGAGAAACCCTCAAGGACCATCAGAGCTTCCTCAGGGGCCTCTGGGACCTTTGGAGCCCCTCAGTGTTCCCAGGCACATCATCAAGGACCCCTGTTACTTCTCATGGAGCCCTTGGACCTTCTCAAGGACCATTTGGGTCTCCTCTAAGGATCTATTTTATTTTATATTTTATTTTGTATTTTTTGCCCTTTGACGAGCAAATGTGTACCGACTGTAATGCAACAATTTTTTTCACGTTCACGAGAATGAGACGGAAGCAGGGTCACAATGACCTTGACCACTGACCTTTGGTCATCAGTTCAAACTAGGGTGAAAGTTGGTGTTTGTACTAATATGTGAAAAACAAATCCTTCAAGGCATTCTTGAGATAGCGTGTTCACGAGAATGAGACGGGCGCAAGGTCACAATGACTTTGACCTTTGACCACCAAAATCACCACATCACTGTTGAGTCCAAATGAACGTTTGTGGTCAGTTTGAGGGAACATCTTAAAGGTATTCAGACGTTCATGAGAATGAAATGGAAGCAAGGTCACAGTGAACTTGACCTTTGACCTTTTGTCATCAGTTCACCCTTGGGTTAAAGTTGATGTTTGTGCCAGAGTTTGTGTGTGAATGTGCTGAGACAAGACTAAACCCTGAGCTGTGCTGCGCTCTGTCTCTGTCTGCAGCAGGGGACGGGGACACTAAGTGGTCTGTTCACTACACTACCCAAAAGCCCCAGCAGGGTCTGCTCTTCGTCCCTGGAAAGAGACGGTCCGGCAGCGCTGATGACCTGCGAGGTCAGAGGTCGACAGGAAGCAGCGTCTCAGGTGATCATCTGTGTTTCTTTATTATTGACAGTTAGATGAACACAAGGATCAATCCGCTGCTGAAAATAGTCCCAAACTATGACAGTACTTCCTCCGTCAAGTTACAGTTTATATCCACGTCTTTCCTGACTCGTGTCAGGGTTGACGTTTGTGCCAAATTTGGGGGGAAAAAATCCTTTAAGGCCTTCTTAAGATATTGCGTTCATGAGAATGAGACAGAAGCAAGGTCAAAGTGACCTTGGCCTCTGACCCTTGACCATCAAAATGAAATTAGATTATCCTTGACTGAAGGTTAACGTGTGCCAAATTTGAAAAAAAAAAATCTCTCAAGGCCTTCTTGAGATATTGCATTCATGAGAGACAGAAGCAAGGTCACAGTTACAATTGACCGCCACAATCTCATCAGTTCATTATAGAGTGATAAGTGTGCGTTAGTGCCAAATGTGAGGAAAATTCTTAAAGGCCTCCTTGAGATATTGCATTCACAAGAATGAGACAGAAACAAGGTCACAGTGACCTTTGACCTTTGAACAGTTCATTGCCCAGTCCAAGTGAACAGTTGTGCCAAATTTGAGGAAATGTCTTTAAGGTCTTATTGAGAAATTGTGTTCAGAAGAGTGAGAAGGACCCAAGGTCACAAAGACATGACCTTTGACCATCAAAATCTAATCAGCTCGTCGTTGACTAAAAGTTGATGTTTGTGCCAAATTTAAACAAATTTTCCCCAAGGCCATCTTGAAATATTAGGTTCATGAGAGTGAGACGGAGGCTAAGTCACAGTGACCTTGACCATTGAGCTTTGGCCTTCGGTTCATCCTTGGATGAAAGTTGACATTTGTGCCAAATTTGAAAATAATTTTCCTCAAGGCCTTCTTGACATAGTAGGTTCATGAGAATGAACAGAAGCAAGGTCACAGTGACCTCTGACCTTTGGCCACCAAAATCAAATTGGTTGTTGTTGAGTCCAAGTGTTATGTCAGATTTGAAGAAATTTCCTGAAGGCCTTTTTGAAAAATAACTAATTATTACAATGACTTTTACCTTTGACCTTTGGCCACAGGTTCATCCTTGACTGAAAGTTGATGTTTGTGCCAAATTTGGAAAAAAAACAACAACAAAAAACCTCAAGGTCTTCTTGAGATATTGCCTTACGAGAATGAAATGGAGGCAACCTCACAATGACTTTGACCTTTGACCTTAGCCATCTGTTCATCCTTGGCTGAAAGTTGACGTTTGTGCCAAATTTAAAAAATGAAATTCCCTCAAAGCAATGTTGAGATAGTAGAGAATGAGACAGACAGACCGGCAACCTGAAAACATGAAACTAGTTGTTTGTCTTTTCACAGTAGTGAGATCTTTATTGACACAACACATTCATCAGTTATGAGACCGAACCTGGACCTTCGACGTAACGAGGACAGGCCAAAATGTCCTCACAATGCAGACATGTCCCCACAATGATGGTTAAAATCTGAAACCGTACCTTACAGAGAGAGTAATACAAGAGCGCCTGCCTCAACCAGCTCTGAGTTCGGCCTTAAAGGCTTTTATTTTGGGGATTTTCTGGTTTTCTAATTGATAAGTTGGAGCAGATTGCAGAGAGCTGCAGCACACACACACACACACACACACACACACACACACACACACACACTGCAGACTGCATCACACACAGCTGCAGTGCCTCAAACAAAGGACCTCATTTCATGTCATCGGTTAGGCTGAACTTTTACTGCAGTGACTGATTGATTAAACTATTGATTGACTGATTGATTGATGTAAGATGATGTAATCAAATGATGTAATTAGCATCATTAGCCTGTTCAGCTGCAGTTTAATAATAATTATTTTCATTGAGGTGTTTTTTGTCTCAAATTGATCAACATGTTGATTATTGATCTCCTTATTGATTATTGGCTGATTGATCATCTTTGTCTCACCCTGCCTCTGTTCTCTAACACGTGTGTGTGTGTGTGTGTGTGTGTGTGTGTGTAGCATGTAACAGGCTGACTCAGCATGGTTACAGCCGAACAGTCGGCTCTCAGCTGCACCCGCCCGGCCCCACCCCCCGCCCATCCTCCTCTGGCCTCGACCAATCAGAGGGCAGCAAAGCGCGCAGAGGGTGGAAGGACAAAAGCAGGAGGATGGTTAGTGACACACACACACACACACACACACAACAATAATACGGATGCTGTGTTGACGCATGAATATTAATGAGGCAGAGACGACTGCAGCAGAGCAGCGACACACCAACACCAACATACATGTGTGTAGACAGACAGACAGACATCTAAGGAACCATAAAAGTACAGTTCATCCATTTAAAAGAACACGTTCCTCTGTCATGTAGAACAGGAAGTGAAAGCAAAGTCCATCTGCCATAAAACCAGCACAGTCGCCAGAATAAATGTTCACTGTTCATTTCTGTGAACCGCGGATACGTAACAATTATATGTTATAACTTAACGTGTCAACAGCAGTGTGAATAATATCTGGTTGGATTCACAAAAACTACTTTGTTATTGTCAGGAAAAGATTTTAGCTATAAATACGTGGTCACGGTGGCTAAAACGCCACAGGAAACGCAGCAATGTCTTGGCACTATCTCCGCTAAAAACACCCACATTTGGTGCCTAAACAGTTGCTTGAAGACGCAGCAATGACTCGTTGGGGTTGAACAGTGGTCTGCATCCTGGCAGGCGTCTCTCCGAGCTGTCACAGCCACCGTCCCCTCCACCTCCTGATGACAGTCAGCTCAGACACTACGTCACTTTATAAGTATTTATATGATGCGTATGAAACGTAGAAATGTAACGTACCTGTGGTTTCCAGAACCGTACGATACTGACATTTCCTTCTGGTGACTGAAGTGATTAAACTGTATCTCACCAAAGTCGACCTGCTCTGTGAAGGTGTGCTGGCTCTCAAAATAAAACGCCACCACAGGTTCAGATAAGATTAATGGAATGAATTTTCAGATGAACATACACCTACTGACACATGCCAGAACGAAACTGTTGAAACCAGCCAGGTTTATGAAGCTGTTTCCTGCATCAGTGGAGAATGGCTTTGCTTTGTTGCCATCTGCTGGTCAAACTGAAGTACTGACACAGTCATGACACCACTGCTTGCCATCTGTGTGTCTCCTCTCTCACTCATTCACACTTCATTCATCCATGTCTTCTCTGTTTCTCGCCCCTGTTGTTTCAGAGGTCCAGGTTCCTTGACTGTCTCTCTCAGTCGTGCTTTTCAGTTTGTTTCAAGTTTTCAGTTTGGAGGAGAAAGGTAAAGAAACTAGACTGAAGTAGACTAGACTAGAGTGAAGTAGAGTAGAGTACCATCCCTGTCACACCCAATCAGACGTCACCAGACTCTGGTTAAACCTCATCTTAAAATACAGCTTAACTATCACGTCAGGTTTATTCCACACCACTCTGCTGCATCTAGATTGTTCTCGGCTAAACCAAACCAACTCCTCCTCCGTCTTAAACAAGACTCTGATGGGGTAAACTAGATTTGTCTCTGGTTACACTCGACCCCAACAGGTTTTACGAGATGCTATTGGGCTGTAACTTGAGACCAATCTGTCCTGAGGTTTTAAATTTAAACTACAGGGCTAAACTAGAAGTAAGGCCCAGACACACCAGACCAACTTCAGAGAACTATCAGCAATGAAAGCTGATGGCTGCATCACCTCACAGCGTCTGCGTCTCGGCCAAAAAGTTGTACATGAACACACCACAAAGACTACAGCCGACAGCAACCAGCACATATGGTCTGCACCTGCTCAAGAGGAAATAACTCTCCACGCCAGCAGACGCAGTAGTTGTCACACTAACATGGCAGGAAACGCAGCGATGTCTAGGTAAAAACAACCACTTTTTGTGGCACTCTCCCAACAGGAAACGATTCGGTCTAGCTAAATTAGACCTAACTGGGGTTAAAGTGGGATCGGTTTCTTCTGGGATTAAACCTAAGTGTTTTAACTTAAACTGAAACTTAACTCCTTGGGTTGCACTCTGCTGGGGTTGAATCTGACAGTAAACCAGGCCATACTGGGTTTAAACTCAACTCTGAACACGCTAAACAAATGTGTACTTTAACTGCGTTTTTGTTCTCAGTCCTCAGCATGCTCAGATGAAGAGGAGAGGTTCATCTTGAACAACACGCGACCTCTGACCCCCCTGGTCCTCAACCCCGTCCATCGCACCTCCTGTTGGGAAGTCTTTGCCCCCACTTACGAGCTGACAGCGGACACGGAGATAGAGCCGACCCCCCGGCTTCCGACTCCAGAGGAGAGGATGAGGCAGCAGGCGGAGGCAGTCCCAGCTGATATAGTTCCGATCAATATAACAGGTAGGACCAGACTGGACTGTGGACTGGACTGGACAAGACTATCAAAGAGTCTTAAATTCAAGATTCATCCCGGACTTGAGATTTGATGTGGATTTGACTTGACTTAGACACAAGCAAAGATTTGGACTTGGGTTGCCATAGGGTTTCACTCTTTTTTTTTATATACAGTATATATATACTTTATTAATCCCCCTGAGGGGAAATTCAATTTTTTCACTCCACTGTCATTAACACACAGGTCCTAAATACACACACATGCACAAACAGGACCTATACATGCACAAAGTGGAGAGATGTCAGAGTGAAACTCTTGAAACTCAACTTGAAGTCACAGTTCAACTTTAACTCGGACTTCAGACTCAAGTGGGACTTGAAATTTGACTCAGACATAAAACTTGACTCCAACACACGACTCAACTTGACCAGGCTTGAGATTTGACTCAAGATTCAACTTAGAATATTGACTTTAGTCTGGACTTGACTCAGACTTAGGACTTGGGATTCAACTTATTCTTGAAACTTCGAGACTCAACTCTCGCTTGAGACGCGACTCAGACTTGAGACTTGACTTGGACATGAGGTTTAACTTATTTTTGAAACTTGGAGACTTAACTCACACTTGAGACATTACTCAGACTTGGAACTTGACTTGGACTTGAGATTCAACTTATTCTTGAAACTTTGAGACTCAAGTCCCACTTGAGACCTGACTCAGACTTGGGACTTGACTTGAATCTAGCATTTGACTCCAACTTGGTGTATTGCACAGACTTGACTTGAACATGAGACTTGACTTGGACTTGGAGTTTGACTCTGACTTTGATATAGGATTTTAATCCGACTTGAAATCTGACTTGAAGTTAAGACTCAACTTGGAATGGGACAGAGCTTTAACTCAGACTTTTGTCTCAAGCTTGACTTGAACTTGACCCTGATTTGGAGCTGAAGGCAGACTTGAAACTCAACACCAACTCAATATGTGACTTGGACTTGGGACTCCCCTCAGACTTGGAACTTGTTAAACTGACAGAATCTCTTCTTCTTTTGTTGTATTTTCATACATGTGCGTGCTTCAGGAGCAAGTTTTGATCGTCAGGCCAGCTTTCGAAAAGTGGTTTCTAACACTGACTCGTTATCCCGGCAACCCCGCAACCTGAGCCGCCGCAAGACAGTAACCGGAGTACCTGATGATGTCAGCAGGAAACGTGGTATAAGCTCCGCCCATTCATTACCAATTAGCTGTTTTCTATTTCACACCATCTCCGCGTCTCTTCCTTTATGTACTCTGTTCTTATCTTCTGTCTTTCCAGACTCTCCTTCGGTTTCTTCCATTCTTCCCGGTCAGTTCTCCACTGTTGGTCGAACTGCCTCATCCTCCTGCAACTCCGCCCACCAACAGGAGAACAAAGGGGAGGAGGTGGAGAGGGGAGAGGTCAGAGAGGAGGGGCAGGTCCCAGCAAGGAGGATCCGAGCCCCAAGAGGAAGGGGGATGTCCAGCCTCATGGCCTCTCTTACCTCCTCCCCACCCGTCGACTACTCTTCATCCTCCTCAGAGGTCCACAGCCTCCCCCGCATGGCAACCAACTCCTCCCTGAACTCTGAGGCCAGCTGTAGCAGTGCCTCCTACAGGACACTCAGTGCCTCCTCCTCTTGTTGCCAGGTAGGAGAAACTGTGGTCAAAAGTAAGCCAGTAACTACAACAAAGAATTCGATTGTTAAGATTTTTTCTTTTTTCTTCTCCAGTCGCAGGATCTACAGGGTTTCCCCAGCGACCTCCAGCCCCTGCTGCCCTTTGACCCCACTGCCAGAGTCATCCCCCAGTCTCCCTCCTCCTCCTCCTCTTCTTTACCTTCCTCCCCGGTCACCTCCTCCCTCCCCAGTACCCCCAGCCGTGCCCTGCAACCAGAGTGGTCTTACCCTAGCGATAAGTCCCTGAATGAGGCTGCCCAATATCGCAGTTCCCTGTCCTCCTCCCACTACCTCTCTTCCTCTTCCATCGCAGAGTCTGAGTCAGAGTTTGGTTACCAGGCTCTGGATGACCAGACCCCCACCCAGCAAGAGACGTGGAACTACCAGCCCCTGTCTCCCAGCTCCAGCATCCACAGCAGCCAGACCGGGAGTGACTGGACAGGCATTACCCAGGAAATGAGATGTGTTTCTGGGGAAGGTTGGAGCTGCGATTCCCTGCTTTCCTCTGGTCGCTCCACTCCCTCTCATGCTGACAGCAACTCTTTGTGTTCAGAGAAAAGGCCCACCTCTCCCTTGCTAAATCGGGAGAAAAGAAAGCACAGCACTTCCTCTTCATACTCGTGCAGCAGCACACGCAGCATCTCCCTCCGCAAGTCCAAGCGCCCGCCTCCTCCGCCATTGCGCTCTGACTCTCTGAGGCGCCGCCCGGGTCGTAGCAAACCCTCCCGCTCCTCCTCTAGTCCCCGTCCGGTGCAGAGCCCCCACTTGGAGCACACCACCCATCAGACCCCTGCATCATCCCCACAGACCTTTGATGACCCCTGGGTACCCCGAAGCAACACCAAAAGACGCCAGAGTGGGTTTAACTGTGGGACAGTAACAACCTTTGAACCTCTAAGCCCTGACTGCCAGGCGGCTACCTCCACTGACGATCCTACTACTGAACAGCTACTGCCGAGCCCCAGGCACCCACATGCCCACGTCTTCACTCCTGAGTCTCCAGGCTCAGAGGAGGAGGGGCTAAGACTTACTCTCAACCCCCAACCAGCTGCCTCTTCTGTGGCCGGGCTTCAGCGCCTTGCTTCACCATCCAGTGGCTACTCCAGCCAGTCCAACACCCCTACACCTGGCACTCCTGTGTCCTCCCCCCTCTCCCCCTCCTCGCCTCTCGCAGCAAGCCCTGGAGCCTTCTCCCTCCCCCCGACCTCCCCCTTCTCCTCTTTACACTCATCTTCCTTCCCCCTGTGCCCTGCTGTCTCCTCCGTGCCCAGGGTGATGTCTCGGGCCGAAGGGAAGCCGAAGCCACCGGTGCCAGAGAGGAAGTCGTCACTCTTCTCATCCCTGTCCTCCTCATTTTCCTCCACCTCCTCCCTCTCCTCTTGCACCTCCTCAGACTCCTCTGCCAAGCATCCTCTTCTCCCCGCCCCACCTCCTCCTCCTCCTCTACCAGAGTCTTCCTCTCCTTCGCCTCCTGTCTTCTACTCCCCCTTTCCCGAGTCCCTTCCTCCACCTCCTCCTCTTCCTCAGCCCTGCCAGCCTGCTCCTTCCTTCACCAAACTCTCTGCTGCTCCTCCTCCTCCACCATCATCCCTTCCTCCTCCACCTCCTCCCCCTCCTCTTCTTCCACCCTCTTCCCTCCCTAGTCCTCCTCCTCTACCTCCTTCCTCACGGCCTCCTCCTCCCCCCTACTCCTACACTGTTAAACAGGCCTCCCACGGTCTTGTGTCCACCACGTCATCATCAACCAACTTCCCTCCTCCACCAACCTCTCCCCCTCTGCCCCCATCTTCTCCTCTCCCTCCCTCGTCAGAACTCTCAGAATTGCCAATCGCTGATCTTCCTCCACCACCACCACCACCACCACCTCCTCCTCCTCTCCCCACATCCCCTGCCACCCCCCTTTCCGCACCAGGCCTTGGCAAGTCCCCAAACCTCTATGTTAAAGTGGCCACGACCCCCTGCCCTCTGGTCACTGCCCAAGCTTTGCAGGGTGTTAAACTCCGCTCCATCAAGAACGAAAAAGGTCTCACTAGCATCATGCTAACTGATGCTGCACCTGCTGATGCTACACCACATAACCAAGCTGACAGGTTGTCAGCTGATGCTAATCATGCTAATACTCTCCCTGATCTACCAAACAAAGAAGTTCCTCCAGGTAGTGCTGCGCTGGCTAATGCTAATCTTGATAGCCAGGCTAGCACTGAAGATACACTAGTTGGAGCTGGATCACAAAATGCTGCCTGTCATCTCTGGAGCAATGAACCCAACATAACTTTAACAGGTAATGCTAACGTCAGTTGCCCTGCTAATGGTTTTGCAAAGCGACCTGGATGCAAATCTGATCACGATAACCACAACCTTACAAAACGTGATGTGGGGACATCCAAAGAAGAGTCATCTTATACTAATCTACTGAGCCGAGGAGGCATTGCCGCTAGCCCAGCTAACCAAAGATGCTCTGGGCCGAAGGTAACCAACGGGGAAACTCCTCAAGACATCCAGTACAATGAACAGGAGAAGGAAGACTCAGTCCCCAGGTCAGATAGTCCCTGGGTCAAAATGTCTTGTGGTGCTGACATAAACCACAAAAACACAATTATTCAACATCCGTTTTTGCACCAACTGGTCACGGATATAACAGTGCCAGACACTAAGCTAACTGTAGAGAAACAGGGAAACACAGACTCTTCGTACTGGACCCTCTCTGGATCAAAACAAGAGTCTCACAGAGAAGGCGGAACAACACTGTCAGAGAGCAGAGATGAGATAGAGACACATGATAAGAATAATTCAGAAATATGGAACGGTGCAGCTGATGAGGTTTCAGTAGCATATAGGGATCTTAAACAGAGTAATAGGATCTGTCAGCCAGGAAGCCCGAGGAAACTCCGCTCCCCAGAGAAGCCGACCCTGCCAAAGAAGCCCAATCTTTGCATTTTGGGTCTCATGCCATCCCCTGAGGCCACACGAGGACCAGGTGGGTGGAAGAGCGGTGGACAAATCACAGCACCTTCTCCTGGGCTCAACAGCCAATCACAGCTTCCCGCTGATTCCTTATGCACACCATTGCACAGACACCTGACCCCGAGTTCCCCTTCACAAAAGCACCTGACTTGCACCGCTGTTGACAAAATGATTACTCCTGACAAATCAGTGACGCAAACTTTACCATCAATTGATGACACTGCTTCACCTGTAAACACAACACCTGCCAATGTCACCGCACACTCACCTGCCAGCTCCCTTCAGAGGCAGAAGCCACCAATTTTGCACAAGAAGCCGGATGTCTCATCGACTTCACCCAAAACAAACAAACCACTCACTGCAGCTAAAGATAAAGGGGAGGCATCACAAGGCACCACCGGGACCAGAAGCACCTTAGGGACCATCTGCGCCACGGGGATCATGGCTACCACAAGGGCTAGGAACACTTTAAATGGGACCATGGAGAACTGTGGTACCTCAGGAACTTGGGGAACCTCTGAGACCTGTAGCATCTACAGGAACTCATGGGTGTATGGAGCTACCTCCACCCAGAATGGTAGCACCCAAACTGGGGCAACAGACCCCTGGATCATCAAGACAAGACTTCATAAGGACAATGAGAGAATGTTTCATAAGAGCATTATGAGATCATCGCTGGCTGAAGATGAAGAGGAAGAGGAGCAGGAGAGGGTGGAAGAGAGGGAGATGAAGACAACGGGGATGATGATGACGTCTTCCACCGCAAGGAAAAAGGACAAAGCAAGGAAGAGGAGGAAGAGGAGGGCAGGCAGGAAGCTGCTAATGATGTCATCAGCAATGGAACCCTCCCCCTCTTCATCGTCATCATCATCATCCTCATCATCTTCATCCTCATCTGGAGATGAACGAGATGTGGTGAAAGAGAGAACGATGCCAACAAGTCAGAGGAGGAGGACAAAGACAGTATGCAATCAAGACACCAGTGACTCCGAGAGCTCCTGCACTCTGATTGGTCAAAGCAGGTGCTCCCTCAGCAGTGCGCTGTCCACCGACAGCTTGCAGGGGGAGCTGTCGCTTCCAGACCTCCTGATACAGGAGGATGAAGAGGAAAAGAAGAGCAAGGAGGGAGCAGACAGTAGGAGGGAGGTGGTGAAGGAGGCCCGAGGACCTCCAGATGGTGAGTTGGGTTTACTGGAGTTGCACTTTGGCTTGAAACTACTAGATTGTTCCTTGTTATAGCGCAGATGCATCAAATCGACCGCAAAGAACTAGTGGTGACAAAGGCCAACTGTTGCATTGCCTCAAGTCGCCTGTGTCTCAGCCAAAAAGTTACACTTGAACACACCGCAAAGACTACAGTCAGCAATTAACTAATATGTACGTTCTGCACCTGTCAAAGCCAGTTCAAAACCACTCATATCACCCAGAAACCTATGGTCCTGGTAACCATGTGGATTCCACTTGACACGCTTCCCCCAAACACTGTTGCAGACCGAGGACACCTCTTCATGGCACAGGCACTCCCCAGTGGCACAAAACTGTTCAGGAATGGTACAATGAACGTGACAAATGTTCAAGGCATCACCCCGGCCTCCAAATTCCCCAGATCCCAATCAGATTGAGCATCTGTGGGTTGTGCTGGTACCCTAGAGGTACCCCAATCCACGGTGGGGCCTCCTTGGATCGGGCTTGGCTCTGACTTGTCAAGGCATGGACACAGGACCTCTGGGAGTGTCTGGCATCAGGGGGTTGGTGGCAGATCCTTTGAGTGCTGTTGGTTGTGAGGTGGCATACCAGCACATCCCACAGATGCTTGATCAGATTGGAATCTGGGGAATTTGGAGACCAGGTTGACACCTTGAGCTCTTGTGTTCGTTGAGCCATTCCTGCATTGTGGCATGGTGCATTGTCCTGCTAGGGGAACACTGCCTTCACCATGAGGAGATGTCTTTGGCCTGTAACAGTGTTTGGGTGGGTGGTGCATATCAGGTGGCATCCACATGAACCTCAGGACCAAATTCTTCCCAGAGGAACATTGCATCGTACGTTATTCACTCAGTGGTTTTAATGTTTTGCCTGATCGGTGTGTGGCTGCTAGATTTGACAGGAATTTGAGGTTGCAGACTTGGTTAATTCAGGCTCAGAATGAGTTCCACTTGGAGCTTGGGCTTCTGTTGGTACCTGGAATCAGACGCAGTACCTGTGTACCACGCTGAAATGGGGAGAACATGTTGGAGCACCTGGAGGAAACCAATCCTGACATGGGGAGAAAATGCAAGCTCTGCACAGATGGGCTCCTACTGTTGTATCTAATACTTTGTTTCTCTATCCAGCCGATGTGTTCGTCAGTGTTTCGGCAGATCAGATGTTTGTCTCCGGTCGACCACGGACGACAGAGGATCTGTTTGCTGTCATCCACAGGTAGGGAAACTCACTAAAACACAATGCACACTGTTACTGGACAAATCTCATGTGTCTGCCTGCTTTCTCCCTCCGCCTCTGTGGAGCAGTGCAGTATGGGAAGGCACAGCGTGAATGCCATGGCAGGCAGGTAAAGATCACTGAATGTGTGGTAGATGGAGTTAAGTTCTTGACCCTGGGTGGCTGTAACCAGATAAATAATCGGTTTTCCCTTTCCTTTCCTTTTCCCCTGTTCCCTCTGATAGGAAGCGTAGTTATGTCTTGTCCCTGAAAGGAAGCATTCTGTCCATTTGTCTTTGTTGCCCAAATAGTAACCTCCTTCCTCGCTTCTCACCTTTTACACTGCCTGTTCAAGGTGGGAATGTTACGCCGTTTTTCCATCTCACCGTTCATTATAAAAGGTATAATAGCAGAACTCGGGAACAGAGTTGTCTCACCGTTAAGCCGATGGCGGAGCTAGAAACAGCGGCGAGTCCACGTCTGTGTGGAAGGGACAGACTGCAGGACAGGAGGGAAGTGATGTTTTGATGAGGTATTATATGTGCAACCAACCACTAGGAAGGCAGCAGTTAGCAGCTAACTCAGAGGAAGAACAGCGGCCATTAGCAGTTAGCAGCTAACTCAGACAAGAAGAACAGCAGCTGTTAGCAGTTAGCGGCTTGCTCAAAGCACAACAACAGCAGCTGTTAGCAGTTAGCAGCTAACTCAGAGAAATAGAAGAGCAGCTGTTAGCAGTTAGCAGTAAACTCAAAGAAGAAGAACAGCAGCTGTTACCAGTTAGCAGCCAACTCAAAGAAGAACAGCAGCCGTTAGTAGTTATCAGCCAACTCAGAGAAGAAGAACAGCGACTGTAAGCAGTTAGCAGCTAATTCAAAGAAAAAGAACAGCAGCTTTTAGCAGTTGGCTTCGTTAGATCAGCCACCATGTAAAAGGGACGCTAAATGTTTGTCATCGTCGTGTTATGTCACTGTTTAAGTTACGCTAAAACGTCATGTCTGTCGTGCCTCTTTTGCTTTCGGGGTGCCGACATGCTTTCTGAAATCACACACTGTCTTTTGATTCTGTTTTACAAAGTCATGGCGGCGTGAAGAGACTTCGTAGCAGCCCTGTCGGCTCCAGTTGCTCCCATGTGTCTTGTCCCCTGACTCGGGTGCTTGTTTACTTTCTAACAGGGAACTTTTTTGTTTCCTGTGCCCCAAATTTGGAATTTCCTCACAAGTCCGTCCCTGCGTTCACTTGAATCACAACTTTTTATTTTGACTTTTGTTTTGTCACTCAGGACTGTTGATCTTTCTGTGTTTGTCTCAGGTCTAAGAGGAAGATGCTTGGAAGAAGGGATGCAGAAGATGGTAAGCTCCGTATCTCGTCTTCTTCCTCCTCTTCTGCCTCTCCTTCGGACACACCCTCTGTCCCTCTGGCCCGTCTTACCCGACCTGCAGCACTCAGAGATCAAAGGTCAGCGAGAAGTGAAAGCTTTAAGGCCCTGCTGCTGAGGAAGGGTAGTCGGTCTGATTCATCGTCTCGAATCTCGGCTGTCGAACGGCTTGGCATACTTGCTGCTCCTGCTGCCATTGGTGACCTTCAGAGTGTGCCGCCACCGCCACCGCCACCAGACCTCCCTCAAGACAAACCTATGATCGTGTCCCGTACCTCAGATACATGTGACACTAATACCCACCTCACTCTGGACGCACCTTTGTCCACAACGTCTCTGTGCAATCAGAGCTTCTCCATGATCGGATTCGGATGGGGGCAAAGGGATCTGAGCCACAATGACCTCCTCCTCTCCTCCTCCTCCTCCTCTCACTTCCTCTTCCTCTCCTCCTCCTCCTTGCGGCCTCGCTCCCTCACTCCCCCTTGCTCATCCAGTCGGCGCTTTGCAGCTCGCTGCCGCCTCTATGCCGCCCCTATGACCGCCATCTTCGAAGGGGACAGTGAGGAGGAGGAAGAGGACGACGACGACGAGGTTTTCATGAAGTCTCCAGGAACCGAAGGAGAATCGAGCCAGAGGTTGGTTGAGACTTCCTGATGGACAGGCGACATTTATAAACGCAGCTGCGATGTGGATCCGACAGGAAGTCCATGGAGCATACCTGCGTGATGCACCTTCCCCAGAAAGTCCTTCCTGAACGTGACAAGGTCTGGGTCTTCATCTGATCCCAATCAGGTTCACAAACATGTCGCGCTGAACTCAGCTGACCTCCACTGGACTGACTTACAGCCTGAAGCATCTTACTGAATGTACCGAAGCACACTCGGCGACTCTCGGACTTGTCACTAGCAGCCACACTGACGTGTCAGAAAACTACAGAAGCCTGGAAAGGACACTCTTGTGGTTACTCAAGTTGTTTCCTTATGATTGTGGAACCATGATCTCAAGAAAACAAATAATTTTCTTGTTAACTTTACCCCCAGCACCTCGAGTTTATACACTTTAATTTAAACTATGGTTATTATCCTGCTTTTTTGTATTTTGCTTGATTTAGTTTTTTGTTTTCCTACTCGCACAGATGCTGAACTCACTTTATTATTTTGTTTGTTACTCAGTTTGTTTTACTATCTCGCACCAGTGAGAAATCTAAATTATCCATCCTCGGTCCAGTGAACAGATTTCCGTCTGACCAAAGAGGACGTGGAATTATCTCAGATCTGGACATAAGAAGCATTTTCTTGAGATCACAGAGTGAATGTTACAATAATTATAATATTGTATAATAATAACAATGTGTAGGCATTTATATTGTAAAGGTTTCCATGACGTCATAAAGAAACTTCAGATCCATCAGATCCGACATTTAACAGATTATAATGAGGTAAATTCAGCAGTTTAAAGGTAGAGTCTCTGATTCTATTAATAATACCACTCAAATCCCAAACTAACACACGCACTCCTTCAAAAGTTCCACCCCACTAATTCATGGACACACATTGCCAAGGCCATGACAGTTAGGTTTAGGCAACAGAACTACTTAATTAGGAAAAAATCGCAGATGTCACTAAAAAGAAAAAGAGGCTTTGAGCAGCTTGAACATGGCTGGAAAGGCCGCGGTGTGTAGTTACAAAATACCCGGCTTTAAGGTTTGTTGCTACAAAACACTTGTCTTTAAGTGATTCAAACGTCGCTTGAAATGCAGCAATGTGTTGCTACAAAACACCCAACTTTTAGGTGTGTTGCCACAAAACTAAACTTTTCAACAGCTACAAAACAAGTGATTGTTTTGTGGCTACACAACGCTACCGATCAAGCCACGTTAGCTTGAGTGGTTGCAGTGTGTAGCTACAAAACAATAGGTTTGAGTAACTTAAACACAGCTCAATGGTGGTATGTCGCTACAAAACACCCAGCTTTGAGGTGTGACGCTACAAAACACCCGGGTTTGAGGTGGGTCGCTATAAAACACCCAGCTTTGAGGTGTGACGCTATAAAACACCCAGCTTTGAGGTGTAACGCTACAAAACACTCGGCTTTAAATTGCTTAAATGCAATGGTAAACGGCTGTGGTGTCTAACTACAAAACAATCGACTTGAGGAGCTCAAATGCAGCTGAAAATGCGGTGGTATGTTGTTACAAAACACCTGGCTTTGACATGTGTTGCTATAAAACACCCAGCTTTTAGGTTTGTTGCTACAAAACACTCAACTTTGAGTGGCTTAAACGTGGCTTGAATGGCTGCAGTGTGTAGCTACAAAACAATTGGCTTGAGTAGCTCAAATGCAGCTGAAAAGGCAGTGGTATGTCGCTACAAAACACCTGGCTTTGAGCTGTGTTGCTATAAAACACCTGGCTTTGAGGTGGGTCACTACAAATCACCCAGGTTTGTAGTATGTTGCTATAAAATACTCAGCTTTGAGGTACGTTGCTATAAAACACCCGGTTTTGAGTGGCACGAACTGAATTTGACAGTGTGTTGAACCAGAATCACAAACTCCACCTTTAATTTAGTGCAAAGTTCTAATCATCCGATCCTGATTTGGGACATTTCGATCAGTCTGTCGTGACATCACATCCGGACACAAACACATCCTGGCTGCATAGTTTCCAAACAAACTCAAACAAACTGGATGTTTTTGTTTATTCTGATTATTTCAAACATTTTTGACGTCATGCTAAGCTTCTTCTCGTCTGTTTGATTTTACATTTTTATATGTTGTTACCAGCTGTAAGCTGAGACGCTCCTGACTGAGGGATGTAGTTTGTCCTGAACTGTAAATATCTAGTCTGTTTCTCTCATGTTGCTTCTTCTACTTATTTTGCTGCTGCTGGATCTTCACTTATCGTAGCATCTTCTTCGGTAATGAGTCAGTTTCAAGCCTCAGAACAGATTAATTTTATAAACAGGAGTAGCAGATAGTGAGAAGACGTAGTGGTCAGAAAGATGACGTAACTTTTTAAGGTGGAGGCTTTGAATTTAGGAACATGATTATTGTGTGTGTGAATGTCAGAGGTTCAGATTTACTCTATTAACAGTGACATTAATAAAGTTTAACGAGAACGATGGAAAGAGAACGTGAGAGAATAACAGTGACTGAAAACTGTTTGTTGGAGGTTGAAAGGTGGAGATCATGAAACAGAAAACGTAAATGTAAATAAAGAAAAGTGGAAGCAATAAAGGACGAACGAAATTCTGAAACTACGATTTGTTTGACTTATTTTTTATTATTGTACACAAAAATAACTAGAAAAGCACTCAGAGAGTGCAGACCTCCGCCAAGTAGGTGATATTCCCTCCCCCTGTATTCCTGACGAGCCCAAGTAGGCCTACTCGCCACTGCCAACCGGTGGCGCACGTCTGGTCATGGAATGAGTCTATTCTAAAACTCTGTGCTATTTTGAGCTATTTTATTAATTTAATCCCGATCACCACCAAAATTGTATCATTTGTTCCTTGTCCCATTATCCACCTTTCCTGAAAATTTCATCAAAATCCGTTCATAACTTTTTGAGTTATTTTGCAGACAAACAGACCAGTGCTAGTGAAAACATAACCTCCTTGGCGGAGGTAATAAACATATCAGCTGTTCTCCATCAGCTGTGGAGAATCTAGTATAGAAACATGCTATGAATCCTAAAGATGATGTGATGAACATGATGTTCTATCAGGGTGCAGTTTGTGTCTCCGACCACTGGGTGGTGCTGTGGATCAGGTCTTTCTGTCCTCATAGTTCACTACGTCCTCTCAGCCTGTTCACAGCAGCTCTGCATCCACAGGTTGAAATGGTTCTTGAGGAGAACATCATTCATCGTGAAGCTGTTGATCTGTCTGTTGGCTGCAGATGAAATTACAACCATTATTATTTTTACTAGTAACAGCCACATTTTTGTAAACAGATTAAAACTTTATTTATAAACATCAGACCAACAGTCAATGATATTGAATATTGTATTTACACAGAAAATTAAGAACTGTGTGTTTGTGTCAGAACGAAGAGACAATCAGCTCTTTGGTTCTCATCAGCCTTCACCTATGTTACTTTAAGTTAAATACAAACCACAAATCTTCATGGAAACTTTCAGAACGTTACATTAAATATGTAACTTTACATAAAGTTCGTAACTTGATCACACCCAACTAGCCTTAGGAACTTTGCGATAAGTACGTAACATGAAGACGCCCGACCATATTTCTTTTCTTAAAGCTAATCTACATAACGTGCAATTCTTTCCCAAACCTAACCAACATAAATTTACGTAAAGTACATAAAACATATCTTGATGACGCCCAACCATAATTCTTTTCCTAAACCAAACCTACGTAAATTTACTTTCCTAAATCCAGGCAACGTAACTTTACTTGCCTGAACCGAAACTACCTAACTTTACGTTAAGTACGCAAAGTGATGAAGCCCAATCCTTTTTTGTCATGTTACATACTTAACATAAAGTTACGTACATAATTTTATGTTACAATACCAAACCATGTTTCTTTCTGTTGTCAGGTTACTTACTTAACGTAAATAACTTTATTTTGAGAATGTAACATGAAGATGCTCAACCATGTTTTTTCCCTTAACGTAATCTTCATCAATTTACTTTCTTAAACCTAACCTACCTAACTTTACATTAAGTTTATAGCATGACGACCCCCAGCTTAATTTTTTCTAACCCTAACCTACTTTACCTGCAAAACCCTGACCTAACCTACGTAACTTTAGGTGAAGTACGTAAATTTACGTTAGGTTTGTAACATGACAACGTAGTTTGTGTGGCGCTAATCATTTAAATATTTTTAAAAAGCCCTGTATAAGGCGACGTTGTTTGAGGAGATTCCAGACGTTCTTAATAAGGGTTCTTTCAGGGGCACCTGATGTGGTTTAAGAGGTTATTTCGGGTGTCTCAAAGGTTCCTGGGGAGGTTGCAGACATTCTTGATGTTTCAGGAGTCTTTAGTGTCATTGCGGTGGTTTTGAGAGTGTCTGAGAATCTCCTGATGATATTTTAAAGGACTGATTATGAAGTGTCAGAGGTCCTTGAAGAAATCTGAGAGGTTCTTTGGATGTTCCAAATGTTCTTGATCAGACTCTTAAGGAGAATTTTCAGGGGCCTTTGAGGAGGTTTAAAGGATGGCATTTGAATTAACATGAAGGAGATTCCAGAGGTCCTTATCTGACGTCCTGCGCCCGCCTGTTGCGTACTCTCCAAACCGTTTTTAGAAATCAGGCAGGCCACCAGTCAAATTAGTTGTGCATTTTTTCCAGTAGATTTATCGTACACGAACTCCCGTAAAATCTGTTGTCACGCAGTCCCAACGGAGATCTGCGAGAACAGATCCACGGTTTGTTCCCCAGAGTGCCCGCAGCTGTTTGTGTGGAGCAGACAAAAATGTGCATTGTCAGAATGATGCAGCAGAACGTGTCCCGGAGGAATGGGAGCATATCAAGTGGTTATTGTTGTCATTAACATTTTTTGCTTCCAAATTCAGAAAGGCGAGACACGAGACGTTTTATTTATGAGCATGATGGAGGTCTGAATCCAGGACACGAGTGGCTGCCGGGCGAAGAGAGAACCGGGGCAGCACAGCGACCCGTGACAGACGGACGCGGGGAGTTAATCCTGGAGACAGATTTAGAGCCGCAATGGTTCTGACTCGCTGCGTTCAGACGTCTCCAGAGTCTCCGAGAACACATAGTTTTCCCACGACCCCGTCTGACCTTTGACCCCTGTGTGTGTTTAATTTGTGTCATTAGACGTTTTGATTGTCTGAACGTTGATCCAAAAACAGCAGCGGATTGTGTTTGTCTTCGTTTGTTGCTCTGAGGATGTGAAACATGATTTTCGCACATCGTCGTATGACAGATCACACCTTTCACAGCTGCACACACCTGGTGTTGTTGTTGGCCGTGCAGTTCATCACGTGTGGTTAAAGAATGTGTGTGTGTGTGTGTGATGCCAGCAGTAAGAGAACCTGGCAGAACAAAACGCTCTCACCAACTGTGTGTTTAGATTTTCTTCCATCTCTCATCACAGTCAAACATGTTTGCATCTGGTTTGTTCTGTTAAGTAAATAAGTAAGTAACATTTATTTACGTGACGCTTCTCGCAGACACAAAGTGTTTCACAACATAAAGACAAAGTGAGTACGACTATTTGCACACAAGATAAAAGAAGACAGATAAGAACCTCTGGAATCTCCTTCACGTTAATTCAAATGCCATCCTTTAAACCTCCTTTAGAAGCCCCTTAAATTTCTCCTTAAGAATCTGATCAAGAACCTTTGGAACATCCAAAGAACCAAAGAATCCATCCAAAAGAACATTATCAGGAGATTCTCAGACACTCTCCGAACCACCATAATGAGACTAAAGATTCCTGAAACATCAAGAACGTCTACAACCTCCCCAGGAACCTTTGAGACACCCGAAAGGTTCTTTGGGTTCCCCCAAAGTTCCCCCCCCTCAACCCTTATTAAGAATTCCTGGAATCTCCTCAAACAACGTAGTCTCATACAACGTTTGTAAAATATTAAAGGATTAGCGCCACACAAAGGGAGCCACATTACAGCAGTTAATGCGAGATGAGACAAAGGCAGGTGGAAAAAATTCCAGTTCAGCAGTTGAAACAACAGATCTCAGTTTACTTACATATCTCAAATGGATAAAACAAGATTTGGTCAGGTGCTTCAAGGGTTATCAAATGATGTTGACTGATCAAATTTTACCCCCAAATTACACAGATTAGCATGAACAGCAGAGGAAAGAGGCCCAATACTTTGCGTAATGAGGGGGACCAACAACCAGAATCTCCGTCTTATCAGCATTGAGCTGTGAAAAATTCTCAGCGATCCAGACCCTGATCTCATGAAGGCAGTCTTCCTGTTTCCTGTTTCTGTCTTTATTTAACTCTGTGTTGTTTAAGGCCTCACTTGACTTCAAACAGACAGGCTCGTAGGTTTTGATAAAAGCGACAGGAGAAGAAATCAAACCACGAACCTGGCAATCTCCAGTTGCCAGGAGAAAATGTTGGCGTTGTGCATTTCTGCAAACAGAAAAAAATACATCTGCACGTTTCATATGAATCACAGTAACATTTCTAAAGTGACGTAGTCTCTGAGCTGACTCTGTCATCAGGAGGTGGAGGGCTGGTGTACTGTGTGACTCCCCGGGGAGATGCCAGCCAAGTTACAGACCACCGTTCAACACCATCAGGGAGTCAGTGCTGTTTGTACCGTCGCTGTTTCTCCAGCAGGGATAGTGCCACGAAAAGCAGTTGTTTTTAAATGAGACGTCAGTTTTTTTCAGCTACATGGTAACGTACAAATGTACGAAGGGGGCTGAGTTAAGTCTTCTGAGATAGTTTCAGAGGTTCAGAGTTGTTAAAGAAGGTCTGAGAGGTTCCAGCAGTGTTCTCGGCTCTAAATCAACATTTCACTGAGTTTTCAGGTTTCGGGGGGACCTTAAAGTGTGTTCTAGGGATCCTTGGGGAGGGTCCTGCAGGAGGGTCCCTCAGGAGGTTAAAATAAGGTTTAAAATGTGCTCCAGAGGTTCTTGGAGACGTTCCAGAGCTGTGCGTGTAGTCAGTGCCACAGTGCTGAGGTACAGGCCTGGATATGTACAAAGTGGAGTTAATGGCCGTGAGAAAACTTTGTCGGCACTGCCGTGACCTGCGTGAATAAACAGCCTGCACTCTGAGATCCAGGCCGTCATTCCTCCGCTTAAACCCTGAATAAATACAGGTTTAATAAACAGGAGCACACACACACACGTACAGTATAGACTGTGAACCACACACACATCAGTACCCACATACTTTCCTGATAAAACCTGATTCCTGGTAAATCACTGCTCACACACACACACACACACACACACACACACACACACGTTCAGAGCAGATGAACAAATAAAGGTGGAACCCTGAGAACAAGAAGAGTGTGTTCACTCTGTCCTCAGTCCTTATTACCCAGCGTTCCAGTGTCCACTTGTCCCTTGTTCTCTTGTCTACCTTTCGTGTGTTGAATATTTCATGTTTGTCTCTGTTCATATCAAGTTCCTCCTCAAAGACCTCTGGAACCTCCAACGGAGTCCGACACAGACCCTCAAATCACCACGAGAGTCCTAAACTCACCTATTCACCTTTGGAAAGTCTTCAAGGTTTCTCTGGACGAAGAGACGAAGCCCAGCCCCTGAAATCTGCAAAGCAATCCCTGAAGTACCCGTCAGGAACATCCAACATCGGACCTCGAGAACCTTCTGTACAACCACTGGAACCCGAGCGAAAGAACGCCTAAAACAACTCTTTAAGGAACCCCCTCAAGAACCCTCATACGAATCAGCTCTGGTTCTTCAACCGGTTCTGTTCAGGTGCTTTTGAGCAAAGCAGCCCGAGTTCCAGTTTTGAATCATTGCGATTGATGACGTGTCATTAACGGAGGGCGTTGGACGATACACAGCACAGGTGAACAGGAGCAAGACGGTGAGTCATTGATTACCTGCGAACTTTTGTTCAATTATTATGGATATTTGTTTGAAATGACAACCGACCAGCTAATAACGATAAGAAGACGTAGAACACTGATACCGAAGAGACTCCATCGTCTCTTTGCAGCATGTAGAATACGACACGCCCACCAATGTTGGCACGGTTTTGTAGTTCAGGTCGAGGAAATCCCGGTATTTTTTGGAGACGGTCACTCGCCTGCAGTCGGTCATGTGTGACTGCTCGAATACCGCCACTTGGTCTTACGTACCCGCATACAGAGGCACCTTCAGCAGCACTATGTTACGCAGCGGCAGTCTGTAACCCGAGAGTCCGTACTGGACGGAAGGGCGGACGAGTTGGCCAGATGGCACCTGTCAAAGTGGTATGATACACTGCCAGTTGGTGGCGTATACTGTAATGGAGTACTAGTAGTGTCAGTACTTTTACCTGTAGTGGATTACTGTAGTGGATTACTCTGACAGAGTAGTGTCAGTACTTTTACCTGTAGTGGATTACTGTAGTGGATTACTCTGACAGACACAGAGGGAGAGTTGCACCGCTGATCCTTCAAACTGTCTTTAAACTTCTCCGCGTGCATGCTGGCCCTCCGCTCGCACGTACACGCGCGCCTCTCTCCTCCTCCTCCTCCTCCTCTACTTGTATTTCCGTGATCATGTTGAGTCGCGCATGTGGACAGAGGAAGAGACGGAATGAGACGGAATAGGACGGAGGAGGAGAAGGAGCGCGCGTTGCACACACACACACACACACACACACACACACACACACACCTGATCAACAGAGGACAGCTACAGGTTGTCTCGCGCCACACGCGGGTTTAAGTGGACACCTGGGGACAGGACAGGACGGGACGGGACAGGACGGGACGTGCAGTCTTCCCTTCGGTCTGCAGAGCACAGACATGACCCGAGCTCTCTGACAGCTGCTGCTGGAAGGCCCGGCTGATGATGATGATGATGATGAAGGTGATGATGATGGTGGTGATGATGATGATGAAGGGGCTTCTCCCGCTCCACGCGCTCCACCAGCCGGTCTGATAGTAAGATGCCACCGGGCCCCGGAGCTCGGCACGCGGCTCGGATCGAGAACAACCCGGGATAATAAAACAAGAGGAGACTCAGCAGCCACTGAACAGCAGAGACCCAGAACCCGGACCGGGACCAGCCGGGAGGGAGAGACCGGCATCAGGGAGCTCTGCGCCGGGAGCAGAGGTGCACCGAGCCGCGTCAGGAGCCAGACAGGTAAAGTGACAGGAACACCTTCATGGTTCAATATCACATGAGCGAGAGACAGATTCGGGTCTGTCTTCAGGAACCGGATTTAACTTTAAATCATAAAGTAATATCGTCATAAAATCATTAACACCGGTGCCGCTTATATGGAGACAGATTGGTGTCGAGATTATTTATACCAACAGATTGAAAATCCGTTTGTTAATGTGATTTATAAATATAAAACAGAAATACTTAAAAGATTTGTAAAATAAAAACATTGTCTAGTAACTATAAAACATCTGCACATACACAACTTAATCTTTCTTAAATGTAAATACATTTAATTCCTTTACAATATCTTTTTTACATTTACGTCTGTCGGACAGATATTTCTTAA
Organism: Epinephelus moara; assembly: GCF_006386435.1. Classification (NCBI taxonomy): domain Eukaryota; kingdom Metazoa; phylum Chordata; class Actinopteri; order Perciformes; family Serranidae; genus Epinephelus; species Epinephelus moara. The sequence continues at coordinate 2,431,160 of NC_065521.1, read as the reverse complement.
TCAGATTTTTATTTATTAATCTGTGAATGTCTTTTTCCTGAAATAATTTCAGAGAATTTCTAATTGAAGAAAAATGTTGTATTTGATGTGTAAGATATGGAAATAGATTTGTGCCAATGTTATTTATACGAACCACGACACTCTGTGTGTACATTTAATCTGTAAATATAAAACTTCTTCCAGATAGAAAAACAGACAAAAAATGAATAGCAAATATAAACAGACCTGCAAATACATGATTTATAGGATAAAAAAAATAAAAAAGATCTGTGAATACATTTAACTAATTTACAAAGAATTTTAAAAAAAAAATGAGTATGTTTCAGCCGACCGTCAACTGTCAGCTGGTGTTTCAACATTAAAACAACATTGAATCAACGTTGAATTCTGATGGTTGTATAAAGGTAAAAAGAATTCTCATACATCACCATTGAAATTACAGAAAGATCTGTGTCAACGTTGAGACAACTTTGAAACAATGTTTAAAGTTTATGGATCAACATTGAAACAACACTGTGTATTCAATGTTGATTCATCTTTACAGCGAACATTTGCAGCTACAAACAGAAAAATAACGGTGTTTAAAGGTCAGACCATCTTAAACAAGACAAAATGAATTTCCTGCAGAGAATGTGTGTGAACGCTGACGGCTGGAATTAAAACAAAAACGATCTGACTCAGTGATGTGAGAACCTGTCAGAACTGGAGACTGAACTGTATCTCCTGAAGAAGCTCAGGGCTGAAATACACCAACTGATTGTTATCGTTCGTTATCGCACCAACAAATAAACCGTCAAAGTAAAAACTCGGTTACTAGATCTCATGAGAGGTCTGGAAAATGTGCCAGAAGTGACCTCATGCTAAGAGCTGTAATCAATCAGGCTGTGCTCCCTGTAGGTCAGCAGTGATGCTGCTCCCGCGCCTCCCGGTCCTGTCGGCGCTCCTGGTTCTGCTGCTGGCCGCTGGACGCTGCACCGCGGTAACTGTGCTCCGGGGCTCAGGTACCCGGGTGGAGGGGCGTCCAGATGGACGCAGCCTGCTGGAGCTGGTCGGCCGGTACCCGAAACCGAGGACCGAGACAGCGGTGGGACTGACCAGACATGGAGTGAGAACCCCGGAGAGAGAAAGCAGGTCACACCAGGGACAGGGTCAGTACTATTACTACTGCTACTGCTACTGCTACTGCAATGACTACTGTTACTACTGTTACTATTACTATTACTGCTGTTACTATTACTACAACTACTGATACTACTACTACAACTACCACTACTCTGTAGGACATTAAAGGGACGACATTTTCAGTACGTCTTCCTGATTATTGTGACATTTCAAAGTCGGGACTTTGATGTAGAACTGAGTACTTTTATACTTCAGTAAAGTATCTGAATACTTCCTCCACCTCTGGAGGTTAAAGTTCAGGGGCGGTATTCACAAACATTCTGAGAACACTCTCACAGAGCTCTTAACTCAGGCTAAAGACTTTTAGTAAGGAGTCCTAGCTTAGGAGTGATTTAGGAAAGTTCTCAGAGCAACTCTGACCAAGGAAGGGACAGAAACCTTTATCTTAGTGAAGAACCACGGTTGACCCCGTTGCTAGGTGCGATGCTTGTGATTGGTTGTCACAGACGCAGCCTTTTGCGGGCCTGCAAGGTGTGGACACCAAGTGGAAATGAAATGAACTGCATCACAATATGAGACTGTGAAAGTGTCATCATTGTTAGTGTGGTCACTGCTGATGGAAGGTTGAGACAGACCAAAGTCATCACTGCTGCACTGTTGTGTTTTTATAGTTTTTCAAGTATCTTAGTGTTGTGATCATCTTCCGTTATAATGATATTGTGTTAGGTGGGAAATGTGTGCATACCCCTAATTAGATCGACTACAAACATTATCCCTGCACAATCTAAGCTGTGGCATTTCATTTACTCACGGTCATTCAGTGTTTGGAGAATATTTCTCAGACCTCTTTGTGTTTCCACCATTGTCTGCTCTTAAACCTCTTGAAGTCCTCGTCTCTGCTCCTGACAGTTTTTCACCTTAGGATCTCTTTTCAGGTGGAAGATGTTTTGTGAATAACTTTTATCTTTACACGGACCTGGTCTTAACTTTAAGGGGAAATTCTAAGAAAATGTCACGATTCTAAGAATTTTCTTAGAATTTCATCACTAGTGCTAGGAAGCTTTGTGAATACGGTCCAGACGTCCAGACGGTGACCTGTGGCTCCTTTTACGTCAGTGAATGTTAACGATGAGTTTTTAATGTTTTGTCGGACGAACAGAATCTAAGGTCTGAGCTGGGTAAACAACCACCAGCAGCAGTTATATAAGGCACAAACAGAGAGTTGATTCTGGAGCAGCGAACGTCACAACACTCAGAGCTGGATCACCTCAGGACATCTGGTTGTTTGGATCAGTCAGGTCGACTCCACTTTAACTCGTCAGGGCATTTACAGTGGGCTCCATTAGAGCCGTCAGCTGATGGCCAGCACCTCAGGGTCCTCAGCCTGGTGACATCATCAGCCCTCTTCTTCTTCTTCTTCTTCTTCAGTGTTGGGTTGTTTTTACCTTAGAGCAGATATTTCAATGATGGATTCATTTGTAATAATCTTAATCATGGGACTCAGAAAGCTGAACTTGACTTGACAAGACTTACCATTAGACGTTTGTGTGAAAATTTGTCATTGTAAGTGTATGAATTCTTGGCTTACGGCCATAAACATGTTCTGTAAGGACACAGTGACCTTTGACCTCTGAACCACCAAATCAGGTCATTCATGAGTCCAAGCAAATGTTTGTGCCAAACTTGAGGATACTCCTTCAAGGTCTTCTTGAGATATCACGTTCACAGGAATGAGATGGACACATGGTCACAGTAACCTTTTGACCTCTGACCACTAAAACCCAATCAGTTCAGCACTGAGCCCAGGTGAACATTTTAGCCAAATCTGAGGAAAGTCCCTCAAGGTGTTTTTGAGATAATGTGTTCATGAGAGGAGGACGGACAGACAACCCAAAAACATAATGCCTCTGGCCCCAGCTATCACCGGTGCAGAGGCATGATGAGGTAATCAGATTAACACACAGTGAATGTGGGGAAGTGAAGGCCCCTGCAGGTCTGGGGCCCCTGCAGGTCTGGGGCCCTGGGTATTCCACTGATGGATTTATCCATCATAACAGTACTTTATTTAACTTTATTACAACAGTATAGTTGTAGTTATTCGAATTAATTAGTAAAATAAAGTACTGTTCCAAGAAAGTTGACTAACGTACTGTTGTAATAAAATAAAATAAAGTGCTTTATTCAACTTTATTAGAACAGTACTTTATTTAATTTTATACAACAGTACTTTATTTAATTTTATAGAACTCTACCTTATTAAACTTTATTAGAACTCTACCTTATTAAACTTTATTAGAACAGTACTTTATTTAACTTTATAGAACAGTACTTTATTTTACTTTATTAGAACAGTACTTTATTTAACTTTATTAGAACTCTACCTTATTAAACTTTATTATAACAGTACTTTATTTAACTTTATTATAACAGTACTTTATTTAACTTTATTATAACAGTACTTTATTTAATTTTATAGAACAATGCTTTATTTTATTTTATTAGAACAGTATTTTCTTCAAAATTAATTAACAGTAATTAATGTAACTTAATTGTCACTGTATCTTATTAAACTTTGTTAGAACAGTACTTTATTTACTTTAATATAACTTTTTTCTGGAGCTTTTGAACTGTACCTGTTTGTTTGTTTGTTTGTTTGTTTGTTTGTTTGTTGACAGCTCTGCTCCGTTAATTTGCATTTTAAATTCAATGCAGCAAACTGGTGGGGGAAGGTCGTATAAAGATAAACATCACTACTGCGACTGGAGCTGATATATTTTTGTTTTTATTTCAGAGGGTCACCCCCGAGATCCTCAACACAAGGAAAAGTACATCAAACACCTGACAGGTACGAACACCTGACAGGTACACCATCCTGCCTCGACAACCTGGCAGGACGACCTTTGATTGAAGTACACCTGCTGCTGATCCTGATGTACCTGAGTGCAGGAATTGAACTTGTGATGGAGTGTTTGTACGGTGTGGTGTCAGTAAACGATGTGAGCAGACAATGGACGATGTAATGTTTGTACTCGATGTATCACGACTAGCTTCACGTTTATTAACATGCTCATAGTGAAGAAATTCTCACGTTTGAACAATGCTTTGTTAAACTTTATTAGAACATTATAATAACATACTTGAAGCTAATGAGATGCTTTGTCACAGCCCCTGTTCCAATCAGAGCACGGCGTCCCTAAACTGTGTTTCACTCTGTCCTCAGGTCCTCTTTACTTCAACCCAAAGTGCAGGAAACATTTCCACAGACTTTACCACAACACCAGAGACTGTACCATACCTGCCTGTGAGTGTACACACACACACACACACACACACACTCTCTCTTTTTTCCTGCCTTGAGGGGACCATGCATTTCTTTGGGTAGTTGTGGGGTCCACAATTTCCAGTGGTTGAACAGCTCTGTAAACAAATACTAGTAATAAATAATCATACATTTTTCAAATTAATTTTTTGGTCGCCTGCTTTTGTCCAGTTTTAAACACACACATACACATATTTCTAGTTTTTGTGTCTTAGCGGGGACCAAAGTAAATATCTGGACACATTAATGAGTTTCAGGATTTGTCCTTTATCACCAAAGAAACTGCATCACAACCTTATTTACATCCTGTATCTCGTCTCTTTCTCAAATCCTGATTAACTGAACGTGATAATTAAAAAATCAAAGATCTTTCTATTTTTTAAAAACATGATGCACCTAACAAACTGGACGTTCCCTGTGAAACAGGAAGTTTATTTTGAAAAGACACTGTGAATGTAATAAGCGTGAATGAACACACCACTCCTGAGCGTCCAAACCTGATGCAGGAGGGTGACTAGCGCCAAAGCACCATACGTCAGCGGATACAGCGGCCATTTTTAAACAGAATGAAGTTGGTAGCTTGTGGTAAACGTGCTCAGATCTCCCTGCTCGTGTCTCAGAGTCAAACTTCAGATCGAACGTCTAGATTTCAGTCTCCTCACGGCCGCAGATGCAAAAACTGAACCAGGTCAGTGCCAGGAGGTCGTCCTGTGGTTGTAGGTTCAATTCCCTGCAGTGTTACTGTGTTGGGTTGCTGCGGGAGTTCGTTTGAGATCAAAAACAGGGTAAGACTTGTTTTAACATACACACACACACACACAGACACACACACACACACACACACACACACACACACACATTTTTGTTAACACACACTCGGTCCAAGATAAACACAGCACTACATGCATGATTTAAGATCACAGGAGCTGCTGCTGTTCTGACATGATTACTGACTGATAACACACACTGTGTGTGTGTGTGTGTGTGTGTGTGTGTGTGTGTGTGTGTGTGTGTGTGTTGGCCTGTCCCTGCAGGACTCCATCAGTTCAAACTGTTCAAACAGAAACACTTTGTGTTTTATTAACTGTTAGTTTGTGTCAGAGCAGAAAGTATCTGAGTACTTTTACCTTAGTTATGTACTCAAATCCGTTTCTATAAATAAAAGTACTAATACCTCAGAGTAAAAATACCTTCATACAAGTACTAATACCTCAGAGTAAAATACTTTAATACAAGTGGTAATGGATGTATTCGAGTACATAGTGTGAGTACTTGTTGCAGAGCTGCTGAGTGAATGTGAGCTCCAGGTTTTAAACATACATGTTTTTACGTGTTCTATATTTTCTGTTCCTTCAACAACAACAAGCCCAGTGGGACATTTTTCCACCATGACAGAAAACTGATGACCTAATTGACATGATACGGTTCTACTTTAGCCCGGGGCTAGCTTGTGCTAAGCTAGGCTAAAGATTTCATGAGCCTTGTGACACAGCAGCCGTAGATTAGATCTGTTTTCACCAGATTCAAAATGTTGTTGTTGTTTTGTGCTCTGATGTTCTCAGATTATAAAAGATGTGCTCGTCTGCTGACTCGACTGGCCAACAGCCCCCGCTGCAGCGAGAGATAAACACATGGTGAGACTACCCCGTCTTCTCTCTGTACAGACCGTAATATGCATCACTGCTCTGTTTTCACTGTGAACACTGTGTGATGTGTTCCTACTGTGAAACCATGTCAGGTCTGAACCAGCCTGGACCAGGCGTATCAACGTCAAAGGTCAGAGTCGACAGACACAGTCACTTCCTTAAGTTAAAATGTTTTGTCCGACTGCAGAGAACCGACATTTGTTCCTAAAACGGTCTTCATTATCTGACATGATATCAGAGCTGCCTGTAGATCCTGTAGATCCAGCAGAACATAGAGTCTGTAGATCCTGTAGAACATAGAGTCCATAGATCCAGCTGAACATAGAGTCTGTAGATCCTGTAGAACATAGAGTCCATAGATCCAGCAGAACATAGAGTCCATAGATCCAGCAGAACATAGAGTCTGTAGATCCTGAAGAACATAGAGTCTACAGATCCAGCAGAACATAGAGTCTGTAGATCCTGTAGAACATAGACTCTGTAGATCCTGTAGAACATAGAGTCTGTAGAACATCTTAATCCCAATATCTACAAATCATTGGGGCTTTAAGTCTCTAGAACCTTGAAACTGTTGATCTAAAGTCTCTTAAACCTGTATAATAAACTTTACAGCTTTTAGAACCTGAAAACATTTCTGTACGTAGAACCTGTAGAACGTTCTGTCCGTAGAACCTGTAGAACATAGAGTTTGAAGATCCTGTAGCTTTGAAGATCAGTGATATAAAACTACAGAGAAGTCTTTAGAACCCATAGAGCAGCCTACACAACCATTAGAACATAGACTCTGTACAGTGTGTAGGGGGGAGAGTTTGGTGAACCTTTAGAACAGAGAGTCTGTGGATCTAGAACTGTCAAGAATCATAACTATAACAATAACTTGGTTGTTCTCGTGACAGTTGTGGCGTGGATTTTGCCATCCACTTGAGTTAGAACGTTTTAAAATGATACTCATGAATACTAGTTGTGGTTCTTGATGTTGAACATTTTTAGATCATAAATTTTCTTCTTCTGTCATTATCACAGCCTCTGGACAGGAAGTGCTGCCATGTCAATGAACAGGGTAGCACATCCTGATGAGGTCCATCCACTGACGAGTTCTCCAGCCAAGGGAACCTCCTCTGAGGAACCACTGTGATGACTCTGATTCCCTACCAGTCTTCAGAACGCACTGTTCTCCGTCCTGTTCCAGCGTCATTATTATTTAACCCACCTGTCTATTCTACTTGTTCTGTTCAACAACTTGTCCACGATCTTCTACGAGGTTCTTCTGTTCTTCATGAACGTGTTGTATTCTCCTGGGTTCTGCTGATCTCCACCTCTCATTCAGACTGAAAAAGGAGAAAAGATTTCTATTTTTCTAAAGCGAACATCCGTCTGATGATCTCAGGTGATTCTACTGGTTTCTACTGAAGCTGGAACGAAGTGGAATGGCGCCTGAAGAACAAGAAGAACATCAGATTTGATTTGGATGCTGGCGCAGGTTTCAACAGAACCTTTAATCTGGGACCAAATGTTTTTCAGGGTTTTGTTTCTCTTGTTATTTCGGACACCGCCGACGTCTTGGAGGAACTGTAAATGGACAAACCCTCTGATTGGACGTCGGCTGAATGTGTTTGATGTTCCTGGTTCATCATAAGAACAGTGATAATATTCAGTATATTTATATGCTTTCAGACGCATGTGCAATATGTACATACTGTCAGAGAATAAAGACGCAGGTTTGATACATGTTTTTAACACATTAAGACTTTTTATTCTCCTGGTTCTTCATGGCTGTTCTGACAGAACCTCTACACTGAGTGGTTCTGTAAACCCAGGTTATGTTCAACGCCACAAGTTTTTCTACAGTCAGTGCCAGAAAGTTTGACATTCAGTTTCAGAAACTTTTTTAACAGTCAATGCTTTCAGTCAATGCAGTCAATGTTTTATTTTTTTTACGTTGAGTTTCATAAAGTTTAACGTTTAGTTGCATAAAGTTTTTAACATTCAGTGGCAGAAAGTTTAATGTTTAAAGCCAGAAAGTTTTTTTTAATGTTCAATGCCAGAAAGCTTTTTAAAATTCAGTGTCAGAGAGTTTTTTAATGTTCCGTTTCAGTACATGTTTTTGACATTCAGTGCCAGAAGGTTTAATGTTTAATGCCAGAAAGTTATTTTATGTTCAATACCAGAAGGAATTTTAACGTTCAGTGCCAGAAAGATTTTTAACTTTCAATGCCAGGTAGGATTTTATTGTGTAATGCCATTTTTTTTTTATTGTTCAATGCCAGGAAGTTTGACGTTCAACGCTGGAAAGATTTTTTTTAATGTTCAGTGCCACAAGTTTTTCTATAGTCAGTGACACAAAGTTCAATGTCTAATTCCAGAAAGTTTTGTGAAAGTGTAAGAAAAATTAATGTTCAATGCCAGATAACTATTTAATGTTCTGTTTTAGTACGAGTTTTCAACGTTCAATGCCAGAATATTTAACGCTTAGTGCCAAAAAATTTTAACATTTAATTCCAGAAAGAATTTTAACATTCAATGCCAGGGAGGATTCTAACATTTAATGCCAGATTTTTCTTTGTTACGTTCACTGCCAGAAAGTTTTTTCATGTTCATTTCCAGTGTTTTTAACATTCAGTGCCAAAAGGTTTAACTTTCAGTGTCAGAAAGTTTTAACATTTAGTGCCAGAGAGTTTTTTAACTTTCAATGTCAGGATTTTTTTTTTCAATGTTAACTGCCAGCAAGTTTTTCTTATGTTTAATGCCGTAAAGTTTTTTTAATGTTCAGTGCCAGGTAGGATTGTATCATTTAGTGTCAGAAAGCCTAAACACTAAATGCCAGAAAGATTAGCGTTTAATGCCATTCGGGGTTTTTTTTTAACATTTAATGTTTCAAAGTTTTTAACATTCATTGCCAGGATTTTTTTATGCTCATTGCAAGACAGTTTAACATTTAATGCTAGAAAGTTTTTTCACATTCAATGCCAGAGAGTTTTTTAACATTGAATGCCAGAAGATTTTTACCATTCAGCTAAGATAAGGGGATGTTGTGGTTACAGAAAATGAGTAATGTCTGGTAAATCTTTGTAATTTGAAAGACTCCTGGTGAATTTGCTGACCCCCGTGGTTACCGTGGTAACAGCAGGTGATCTGATACGACATCAATGACTGTTCCGTGGACATGTTTGGCTCAATGAACATTGACTTGATGAAACGCGGCCTCGTTACATAACAACGCTCTGGGGTGCTGTGTGCAGCAGCTGCGTGTCTCTGACAGTTTAACCACATAGCAGCTCTGTTGACTTTGGCGCCTGCTGCATGGTTTTGTGTTCAAATCGGAGGTTTCCTTTTCACTATGACGATACACACACACACACACACAAAAACAATACACACAAAAACAACACACATCTGACCTCTCAGATATTTCATCTCACTGTAATTATGGTTCCTTTTAACAATTTTGTATCGATGTTGCTAAAAATATCTGTGTGTGTGTGTGTGTGTGTGTGTGTGTGATTAGATAAATATAAGTCGTTGCCAAAACTGCAGCAGAGCTGGTCGGACTGCAAACACACACACACCTTTGACAGATTACCTAATAAGCTAACCACAGCATGTCAGCAGGTGTTTTCAGAGCGGAGGAACCTTTTCTTAGTTCTGTGAAAATAGTGCTTCCATGACAACGAGCTCCCACCCTCGCAGTACAAGAGGAACCAGCCGCCAATTTGAAAAACCCGTTAGCAGGCTGTTCCTCGTCTACCTGGGATGGTTGAATATAAAATGTAGCTAAACTTAAAAGACTCTGTTTTGATTGCTAACGGTAGCCGACATGAGCTAACGCTACTGATGATAGCATTAGCTGTAGCAATATTCAGCTAATGTTAGCTTAACAATAAACAGGGGCCTAAAGTCATATATGGCTGCATGCTAACCTTAGCCGCTAATTACCAAATATCTCACTATTACATAAGTTAGTATTTTGCCTTCATAAATCAAACTATATATGGCTGAATGCTAATTTAACGATTTAACAATTACCAAGTAGCAAACTATTAACCATGTCAGCTAATGTTAGCTGCATGCTAACTTGAGCATTCATAGTTTTAGCTAATACAGCTGATGGTATCATTAGCTCAATATATTGAATATTCAGCTAATGCTAGCTTAACAATAACTACAACATGGGCCTAAATTTATATATGGCTGAATGCTATCTTTAGCCACTAATTACCAAATATCACCCTGTTTTTTATATAAGCTATTTTTAGCCTACAAATACACAGAAATAAGTCATATATAGTTCAGTGCTAATTTAGCAGATACTGGCAAATTACCAAGTAGCACACTATTAGCTATGTCAGCTAATGTTAGCAGTAAGCAACAAAATGTTTGTTCATGTCATCTTATTTTAGCCTAAAATCATCTATACAATCATATGTTGCTGAATGCTAACATCTTAGCTAAACTTAAGAGACTTTGCTCTGAATGCTAACGTTAGCTGACATGAACCATCACTGCTGATAATAGCATTAGCTCAATATATTGAATATTCAGCTACTGTTAGCTTCACAGTAACTGCAATATGTGCCTAAAGTCGTGTATAGCTGAATGCTAATATTACCCTACAAATATATAGAAATAATGTTATTTGTGGCTGAATGCTAATTACTAAGTAGCACACTATTAGCTATCTCAGCTAATGTTAGCAGTAAGCAACAAAGTGTTTGATTGTGTTATCTGATTTTAGCCTAAAATCACCCATGTGATCAACGTAGATATGTGGCTGAATGCTAACTTTAGCAGCTAATCACCAAACATTACACTTTTTGCTATTTCAGCTTAAGCGGGTGATTCTCTGAGACAGGTGCCTTTTAGCTCTTATTTTTTTCAAAAAAGTACCTCAAATAATTTTGATCATATGATATCTTGTGTGAACAGGATTTTAAAAGTTATTCAAGTCTTGTAACCTTATTAATGAGATGTCCCTTGTTTAAAATCACTTATTCTAAATATAATTATTATTTTTAAATACTAAAATTTGACCATCGACTATATATTGACTATAAAATATGCATCAATGTTTAATGTTGATCAGACTTAAATATTATTTCTTATTAACCAGTAAATTGTATACGCAGTTCAACAAACATTAACCTTATATTGTTATCACAATATTAACAAAAACTTCACTCTGTCGTGGTTCAGAGGTAGCTGACCAGGAAGTTGAAGCTTTCTATTTCCTGGTCCATCTCTGTCCCAACCCTCACCTATGGTCATGAGCTCTGGGTAGTGACTGAAAGAATGAGGTCACAGATACAAGCGTCTGAAATGAGTTTCCTCTGTAGGGTGTCTGGGCTCAGCCTTAGAGATAGGGGGAGGAGTCAGACATCTGGAGGGAGCTCGGAGTAGAGCCGCTGCTCCTTCATGTTGAGGTGGTTCAACATCTGATCAGGATCCTCCTGGTCCAGCTGGCAGGAGGCCCCGGGGCAGACCCAGAACACACTGGAGGGATTATAGATCTCATCTGGTCTGGGAACACCTCGGGATCCTCCAGGAAGAGCTGGGAAGTATCGCTTTTTGGCTAATATTAGCCATAATTCCAAATCTAGCTAAAACAGTAGCACCATATGACATTTAGGACGTCAAAAAATTGTAATATTATGCAACACTACTGTTGTTTTTTTCATAAAAACCCGTTTACTAACCTCAATTCACATAACAGAGTTGAGTTGTTGAGCCCGACCATCTCAATTTGATAATAAAAACAATGAAATATTGATAAGTACAGACACAGACACTTGATTCTACTGCAGAGACTGAAACACTTAATTGGCCTAAAAGGTTCTGCACTGAGCTGGTTTAAATCTTATTTATCTGATCGTTTTCAGTTTGTTGACGTTATTATGAATCCATCCTTATGTACTAAAGTTTGTTTTGGAGTTCCGCAAGGTTCTGTGCTCGGA
>NC_065521.1:2366691-2417826 GCF_006386435.1 Epinephelus moara | reverse complement strand
AAAAGGGTTTTTTTGGGGAGTTTTTCCTGATCAGCTGTGAGGGTCATAAGGATAGAGGGATGTCGTATGCTGTAAAGCCCTGTGAGGCAAATTGTGATTTGTGATATTGGGCTTTATAAATAAAATTGATTGATTGATTGATTGATTGACTGTCTCTGCAGCGTCTTCTCCAAAACACCTGTGTGATGTCACTTCCTGAATGTTGCTGTCACCGGGAGTCATCCATTGTTTTTATAGTGGGTAAATGGCATAGTGTGAAGGGTTGAAAACAAACTGAGAGACGTGTATAAATATTTCAGTTTCATAGATAATTCATTAAATTTCTTTTGAAAAAAAAAATATATCTATATATATATGTTGAGTTAATGTAGACAAACAAATTATATTAGCATTGAAATTTTGCTTTTCATTGTATTATTTGTTTTCAATGAACATGTAAAGATGGTCAGGCAGGACATTAGACAGCCCATTGTTTAAAAAGAAAATAAAAAATATCACAGTATAAAACACCTAGTGTTAGCGAACATCAGAGACTTATCTGAATAGGAGTTGAAATTCATTAGCTAACGTTAGCTTATTTTAGAATACACAACTTAGTCATATGAATGCTAACAAACTGAACCTTCTCATGATAATAGTTATTTTCTTACTTTAACAGGTCAAACATGTCGTTGTCTTGAGATGACCTGAAACTGAAACCACCCACAGAAACATTTTAATCAGTGGGTCTTTGTTTTGTGTGAAAAATAATTTGTTTATCTCAAATTGTAAAATGTGGCAGGGCCTGGGCGTCCTGTTGGCAGCTGATTCTCTCCTGATGGATGTGACGCTGTGGCAGAGTTCAGCAGAGGTTTGGGAATTCAACCGGTCTGTGTTCACATGATATCAGACCAAATAAATCCTGACTTCCCACAGCCCACATGACTGCGCCCAGAACACGTTCTGTTTTCCTCTTAACCTATTTTCCTTTTCAGTGTGGTTCCTATTTTTATCTCATCAATTGCACTCTTGTCTTCAAAGTCTTTTTTTTAACTTTTGCTTTCAGGGGAAATTCTCAGAGATAAAAGCATAAATGTCTGTTTCATTGGCTGCTGGAGCAACAATTTGAACATTTATTTAACAGATAATATCGCTGAGAAAATTTGGGAGTGTAAATAATTGTGACTGTAGTTAATGAAGACACACAGTGTCATATTTTATTTATAGAATCATCACAGACGGAAAATAAAGAAACTCGACCTGTGGAGCTCTGAGCATAAAAACATTAATTTAGTGTTTAACCATGCTAACAGGAACACTCGAGATGACACGAGGCTACTGTTGATAATGGTAGCTTTAGTGGGTCCATGTCATTGGTCTGACAGCCCATTGGTCCGACTGTCCGCGGTGCTGAACGCCTCGTGGCGGGCGTATGGTGCGCCGCGACCGGCTTGAGGCGGAGCAGGCTCACGGCTTATGTGTTTGTCACTTTCTTTTTCATTTTAACCCACACCATGATCTTTTCCTGACCCTAACCAAGTGGTTTTTGTGCCTAAACCTAACCAGACCTTAACCACAGGGCATCATGATGATTTCGGAACGGACTTAGCAACAATGAGTTTAATATGGTCGGAATAATGGGCTGTCGGACCAATGGGCAGTTCCCGCTTTAGTTGTGTTTATTTGCTAACATTAGCCGACACGACGCTACTGTTGATAATGGTAGCTTTAGTTGTGTTTATTTGCTAACGTTAGCCGACACGACGCTACTGTTGATAATGGTAGCTTTAGTTGTGTTTATTTGCTAACATAAAACATAAACTAGCTTTATAAATTATATTATATTATTATATATGGGCTATTATATATTTGTAAGAGCACTTTTAGAATACAGGGGCTCCATTTTGTGAGGTGCGCGCTGTGTCAGCTAGCAACAGACCATGACACCTGACCTCTGCTCAGATACCTGCACACAAAGTTGTAAACTATCTCATTTTTGGACTGAGATTGAACTTTGGTAAGAGAGACAACACATACTTAACAAGATGGCACCCCCTTCAAACACGGTGTGACCTCTGTGTTTTCTTAGGGTTTATCTTTTTTATTTTTTTGTACCTAATGAGATGATGAAGTTGCACATAGTTGTCAGTGAAAGAGTTGATATGTTATGTAACAATAATACTGGAACATAACCTAATGAAGTTATATAAAAGTGCAGCAATGGAGGAGGAGCGGTGCACAGAGGTGACTAACACCTGTGGCAGGTGATGACTAATCTGTGATGAATTAGCACCCTGCCAGGTGTGTACTGTTACCGTCTGCATCCCAGTGCACACACACACCACATATTTCACATACCTGGGAGGGGATTTTGAGTGACAGCAGTGGGGCGTGGCCAGCATGACCCAGACAGGTGAGGTGACAGGTGATGTTATGGTTTCTGTGTGTGTGTGTGTGTGTGTGTGTGTGTGTGTGTGTGTGTGTGTGTGAGACAGGTTTCATTAACAGACTGTCACAAACCATCACAGATTCCAGGTGTTAACAGCAGTTGTGTCCTGATTTGTTGACAGAGAAACCGTAGGCTGGTCTCAGGAGATTTTGGAGACAAATTTGGACAATCTGTAGGACACTAGAAAAAACTGGATGAAGACCAAAAGAAGACTAGATGACTTGGAGGAGGACTTCCAGGGAGCCAGACAATTGGGGGGAGGATTCAAAGCAGACTACAGGATATGGAAAAGGGCTCCCAGAAGACCGTGGTACTAGGAGGACTATTAAAGGCGAGAGGACCTCTAGGAAACTCTTGAGGATGTAGTGGACGCTAAAGTCGACCAATCGGCTGGGGGGGACTGCTTGTATGGGACTTAAAATGACAAGGGTATGGTTGGAGTGAAGGTGAGTTACTAAAAGACCGGAAGGACTTGGAGGAAGATTCATAGGGGACTAGAGGACTTGGAGGAGAATGGGTAGGGTAAAGAGGGACTGGCAGGACAACTTCAAGGGAACTAGCAAAGGGCTTAAGATATGGACTCCAAGGGAACTAGACTGCTTGAGGAGAGATTTGTTGAAGGACATGCACTACTCGAAGAAGGCTTTGTCAGAGACCAAAGGGCCTAGGTATGGACTCCAAGGCAACTAAAGCACTAGGAACTGGATTCTTTCAGAACTAGAGGACTTGAATGAGGACTTGTAGAAAAATTAATGACTGGTAAGGCAACACGCAGAGTACGGAGAATGACTTGAGGGAAAGTTTCAGAGGGGACTAAAGCAGAGAAGAACTTGAGACTTGGAATTTTGTGGACTAGGGCACCTGAAAGGGATTCTTAGGGAACTGAAAGACAGGTAGAGGATTGGAGTACTAGAATGACTTGGGAGATGACTTGGAGTTGACCAGAGGACTTGGCAAAGGACTTGAAGATTTGATTAAAATAACTCACAGGGAACTGGAGGACTGGATGACGTACGGAGGACTGTAGGACTTGAGGACTCGAAAAGGGCTTCTGATGTGGAGGACTGGGATCTGCAGAGGACTGAACAAACTTGTGGAGACTAGAGGAGCTGGAAAGAACTCCTTAGGGACTAAAAGACTGGGAAGATGTCTTGCTGAGGATTGGAGTACAAGAATGACTTGGGGGATGACTTGTAGTAGACCAGAGGACTTGGCAAAGGACCTGAGGATTTAATTGAAACTCAAATGGAACTTGAAGCACATGGTTATGTTTTGGCAACAAAAGCATGTGGTTATGTTAAGGCGATAAAAGTACGTGGTTAGGTGTAAACAACAAAAATGTGGCAATTGATGCCAGGATGCCAACAAAAGAACATGGTTAAGTTTAGGCAACAACAGCATGGGCGTAGGTTTTGGCAACAAAGGCATATGGCAACCAACGCTGTGACATCAACAAAAGCATGTGGTTGGGCTTAGACAACAAAATTGTGGGAATAGGTTTAGGCAACAAAAGTCTGTGGTTAAGTCAAGGCAACAAAAGCATGTGGCAACAAACACCGTCAACAAAAGTACATGGTGAGGTTTAAAACAACATCATAGTTTGGCTCGACATTCACACAGGAAACGAACACCGGTCTCACACCAGGTCAACGTCTGGTGTTTGTTGGATCCGTCCACCTCCCCACCTCCCTGCCCTACAGGTACTGCTGGGACAACTGCCGTCCGGCTGACCGGCGACGTATCAAACTGCCACAAAAGATGATTTTGGCGTCAGCTGTCTGCTGCCAAAATGACTGACCCAGCTGCGGGACCATGACTTCAGAATGAGAACAGGCTGAACATTTACAGGAAACTTGGAGGTAACGTTTTCATGAAGAATTCATGGAGCATGACGAGATGTTAAAAATTAGTCACACTGGGGGATGTTGACTTGTGGAAGGACTGGGAATACTGGAGTAGTTTTAGTGTAGCCTGAGACACACACACACACACACACTGAGTGGAAACACATTAAGAAGACAAATGGCTGCAGTGAGACCCATGTTTATCCAGCAGGCTATTTAAAGAGAGGACGATTAATGTGAGCAGAGATCGAAGAACGAGATAAAGACATGAGAGGGACGAGAGGACGGAGGAAGAGGAGGACAACACTGAGAGGAAGAACAGAGGGGCAGATAAAAAAAAAAGTCAAAGAAATGTGATGAATTCCATTCTATGGAACTGCTGATACTTTAACTACATGAGGCCGAAGATACTTGTGTACTTTTACTGCTGATACTTTAACTACATGAGGCTGATGATACTTGTGTACTTTCACTGCTGATACTTTAACTACATGAAGATGATGATACTTGTGTACTTTTACTGCTGATACTTTAACTACATGTTAAGGTTATGTGGTCGGATGTCTTCTATTTACTACTGACGCTGTCCCCTGTGGACAGATGTCACATATGTAATCCTGAAGTTGTCCCTGTCCTCCCGGACTCTACTGAAACCAATCATGAAGACATGTTGTTCTACCTGAACAGGTGCTATGAAGCTGCTCCTTTAAGTCCCACCTGGACGTTTTATTAAAGGACAGACTCGTGTTGTTAATGATTCTAACACGTCTATTTGTCTTCAGGATAAATAAATAAGTGTTTGTTAGTAGTAACCTTGTGTTCTGGAAGTATTAATACAACATACAACAACATCCTTTGTCTGTTTATTGAAGAAGTCTGCCAGTTTATTTTTCAAGTTTCCCCACAGCTACTACTTCTATTACTTCTTCTACTAGGCCTACTAATACTTCCACTACTAACTTCCTGTCAACAGCTCTTATTGTCATTATTTGAATCATGTAAACGGAGAGTGTTCAGTTTTATTTTGAAGGACTGGTGTAATGTAATGATGAAAACAAAGTGTTGTTACCTGGACAGGTGAGCTGTGACCCTGCTCACCTATTAATGAGTTCATTATGAGTCATTAATGTGATGACACGTCGCACTTGTTGCCTGACAGACTGAACTCAGGGGACACAAAACACATATCAGGAACTCGCACGGGAGCGCGCTCAGCTGTGCCCATGCCTCTCTGTCAGGGCTGTCCGCGCGGCGCCGTCTCCCTGACAACGCTACACCATAATCACTCCTCCCACCTGCTTCCGGCTGTCCAGGTGGGCTCCATTTGTCTGTCTGTTTAAGTTTCACGTGACGTGTGTGTGGTTTCCGGGAGCGCGCGGGGCTGTGAGCAGAGTCAGGTGAGGCGGAAGTGCAGTGTAGAGAGAAAAGAGGCTCGCGCGGTTCACCTGTCCAGGTGTACGACCAGACAGAGACAAAAGTAAGTTTGTTAAAGTTTCTCCAGTCTCTACCTGTCTCTGTCTCTACCTGTCTCTGTCTCTACCTGTCTCTGTCTCTACCTTTCTCTACCTGTCTCTGTCTCTACCTGTCTCTGTCTCTACCTTTCTCTACCTGTCTCTGTCTCTGGGTCGTGTCCTCACAGTGTTCTGGTTCCACAGGATCTACAGGTTCCATCAGTTAAAACTCTGCTGCTGTTGGTGATGTGACGGTTCCACAGGTGTGGGTCTCTGAGGGGGTTCTGGTTGTGTTCTAGTTTCTAGAGGTCTATGATGACATTCTTTGGAGAAGTTCTAGGGGGTCCAAACCGTTTAGAAAGGAGGTTCTTGTGGCCGTAAAGGGTCATGTGAAGTTTGGGTTTAGTTCTAGCTGCTTTTAGGTTCTGGTTGTCTATGAGGAGGTTCTAGGGGGTGTTTACATTTTAGTCATTTATGAAGAGGTTCTGGTGGTTTTCAGTGAGGTTCTAGTAGGCTCTTAGGCTCATGTCATGTATGAAGAGGTCTAAAAGTGTGTTCTTGTGGTCTCAAAGAAGGTTGAAGTGGGCTTTTAGGCTCGGGTTATTATGAAGAGGTTCTAGTGGTCTTAAAGGTTCTAGTGGGCTTCAGTGAGGTTCTGGTGGGCTTGTAGTCTCTGGTAATTTATCAAAGGGTTGTAGTGAGCTTAAAAGAGGTTCTAGTCATCATAAAGGAGGTTCTAGAGGGCTTCACGTCGCTAGTCATTTATGAAGAGGCTTTAGTGGTCTTAGAGAAGGTTCTAGTGGTCTTAACGGAGGTTCTAGTAGTCATTTTTGAAAAGGTTTTAGTGATCTCAAATGAAACTCTAGAGGTCTTAAAGGAGGTTCTACTGGGCTTTTAGTCTCTAGTCATCTATGAAGAGGTTCTAGTGGTCTTAAAGGTAGTTCTAGTGGGGTTTTAGGTTCTAGTTGTGGAAGAAGATATTCAAGTGATCTTAAAGGAGGTTCTAGTGAGCTTTTAGTCTCTCGTCATTTATGAAGTGGTTTTAGTGATCTTAAAATAGGTTCTTTTGGTCTTAAATGTAGTTCTAGTGTGGTTTTAGGTTCTAGTCATGCACAAAAGTCTAGGGGTCTTAAAGGAGGTTCTACTAGGCTTTTAGTCTCTAGTCATTTATGAAGAGGTTCTCGTGAGCTTAAAGGTAGTTCTAGTGGGCTTTTAGGTTCCAGTCATGTTTGAAGGTCTTGTGATCTAAAAAAAGTAGTGGGCTTGTAGTCTCCGGTCACTTATGAAGTGGTTCTAGTGGTCTTAAGGGAGGCTCTAGTGGGTCTTTAGGCTCTAGTTATGTATGCAGAGGTCTGGTTTAGGGGGTTCTATTGCAGGGTGAATTGATGCGGTTCTGTGGCGGTTGTCGTCTTGTCAGTTCTAGTCATCTTTGCCACTGACCTGTGAGGTTCCACTCCTCTGAGAGTCTCTGGTCCTTAGTCAGAGGGCTGCGGTGGTGCGATGCTGTGGGAGGTTCCACTGAGGAGGTAGAACGTTAGAGACGGGGTGGTTACATGTTAAACTCATGTTTCATTTAGTCGTCACATGTCATGAGCCTGTGTGTGTTTGTGTTAACGTAAAATAACAGAAGAACAAATATCTAACACACGGCTGTCGGCACGGTGACGCTCCTGCTGAGCGGTTAATCAGCTCCTCTCTGATTGAGTTTGGGCGTAAGACCTGTGATTGGTGGTTTCTCAGAGGGAGAAGTGGTGAGGTGTTGTCATGGTGACAGATGGCATCATTCAGAGTGGGAGGGGCCGAGTGACTCAGCTTTTCTTTTGTCATTGAAATGAATGAAATTAAACTGGTTTTAATTAATCGTTAGACTTAATGAACCGTTTCAGCTGCGTCATGACAGAACAGGCTGTTTAATGACGGCTCAGGACAGGAACACGTACTGCCTAGAACCCAGATCACTCTTTATGTATAAATAGGAGGATGTTTGATCGAACCGCTTCAGAGAACACTACAAACTCTTCTTAGACGACTAGAACCAATCAGAGACCAACAGAAACACCTTATACAAGAATAGACCCTAAAAGGTCACTTAGCCCCCCCTCATAGACAACTAGAACATACTTAAAGACCATTAGAACCTCTTCAACAATGACTAGAACCTCTGCAACAATGACTAGAACCCCCTACTAGACCAACAGAAACACCTTAAAAAAAGTATAGACCTGAAAAGGCCACTTAGATCCCCTCATACACAACTAGAACATACTTAGAGACCACTAGAACCTCATTAACAAAGACAAGAACCAATCAAAGACAAACAGAAACACATTGTAGAAGAATAGATTGTAAAAAACACTCAAACCTCCGCAAAGATGTCTAGAACATACTTAAAGACGATGATAAGGAGGTTGTGGTCGTTGTTGAGGAGGTTCTATTCGACTAGAACCTCCTCAATAACAACCACAGCATCCTTATTAATGACTAGAACCTCCTCAGCAACGACTAGAACCTCCATAATAACGACAAGAACCAATCAAAGACCAACAAAAGCACCTTATGGAAGAATAAGCCATAAAAGGCTGCAAGTAGACAGCTGCAAGATGCTTAAAGACCACTAGATGAGAAGGTTCTAGTTGTTGTTGAAGAGGTTCTAGTCGTTGCTGAGGAGGTTCTTCAGCAACAACTAGAACCTTCTCAACAACATCTAGAACCAATCAAAGACGGAACATTTTGTAGAAGAATAGATCGTAAAAAACACCCAAACCTCTGCAACGATGTCTAGAAAATACTTAAAGAACACCAGAACCTCTTCAATAATGATTAGAACCTCCTTACAGACCACCAGAATGTTGTATTAGACCATTGGAACCTCCTCAAAGATCCTCACACACCCCTCGTAGATGTATAGACCATAAAAGGTCAATAGAACCTCCTCAAAAATCAATAGTAGCCTCTCATAGACTTTAAGAACCCCCTTTGTAGACAATAATAAAGTACTTTTAGACATCTGAAATGCACATAATGTGCAAGAACCTCCTCAGTGACCAATAGAAACTTCTCAGAGACCAACAGAAACTTCTTGTTGGCAAATAGAACCCACGTCAACTAGAATGTCCTAATAGATTACCAGAATCTACTACTAGTCCGTAAAAGGTCGCTCACACCTCCTTGTAGACAACTAGAATGTACCTCTTTAAAAACAGTGTGTTAGCATTGTGGTTGTTAGCATGTTAGCCTCACAGAGCTGCTAGCAACAAACAAACACATGGGAGTGACAGGAGAACGTCTGTAGAGGAAGTTGGGGTTTAAAAGCAGTATTCTGGCTTCCTGTTTGAGCTGTCAGAGTGAGATAGCAGAGTCACGCTGCAGGGACCAGTCTGCCAACATGCCTCCTGCTGCTGCAGCACATTCCTGACACATGACAACATCCAACACGCCAACAAAGCTCCGCTTCAATCTGTCTGTCAGACAGCTACAGAACAGAGAACACAGGAACAGTCCGGACGATTCAGCCCAGATAAACTCATCAGCAAATGTGGAACATGAATATATTTAATTTAGGCAACAACAACGATGGAGCTGAGGATGAGCTGAGTGTTGGAGGATTAAACGGTACTTTAGAAAAGATCAAAGTTAATGTTTGACTCAAAACAAATAGAATGTCTTCAAGGACCACTATGAACTCCTCATGGGTGGATAGAACCTGCTTGTTGACAACTAGAACATACTTATACCACCGGAACCTCCTCAAAGACCAATACAGTCTGTTCAAAGACAAGGAGATCCCTGTCATGGACAACTAGAACGTCCTTGTAGACAACCAGAACCTCCTCAAAGATCAACAGAAACCCCTCATAGACAAATAGACCGTAAAAGGCCACACAAACCCCCTGATGGACAACTAGAACATACAGACCAATAGAAACTCCCTTATGATGACTACAACACACTTAAAGACCAAAAGTACCTCCTAAATGATGACTAGAACCCCTTTAAGACTACACCGTAAAATACCGTCCTCAACAGCAACTAGGACTCTAGCAAAGACCAATACAATGTTTTCATGAACAAATAGAACCCCCTTGTGGAAAACTAGAAGGTCCTACTGGACAAGTAGAACCTCCTCAAAGACCAACAGAAACCCCTGATAGACAGCTAGAGCCTACTTAAAGACTGATAGAACCTCCTTAATGATGACTAGAACCCCTTTAAGACCACGTAAAACTCCTCATACACAACTAGAACATACTAAAGACTGAAAGAACCTCCTTAAATGATGACTGGAACCCCTTTAAGACCAATAGAACCTCCTTAACGATGACTAGAACACACTTAAAGACCAATAGAACCTCCTTAAGGATGACGAGAATCCCTTTAAGATGAATCTCCGCAGAGATGACTAGAACCCCTTCAAAACTCAATAGAAGATGACTACTTACAGACAACTGGAACCTCATTACAGACCACTAGCGTGTCCTATTAGACAACTAGAACCTCCTTAAAGACCCACTGAAACCCCCCGACTTCAACCTCCTGGGAGACGACTCAAACGTTCTCAGTGACCAAAATGTAAACCAAATGTTTTTGTGTTCTTGACTGTTGTTTGGACAAAGCGAGACATTTGAAGACATGACTGTGGACATTTTTCTGTGGTCTCTGATATTTAATGGATGATCAATCAGGAGAACGTTCACAGTCCAGTCACACAAAAAGCCACACAGTCGGAGCCCTCCGAAAACGTTTGCTGATCTTTGGGCACAGATGGAGATAAGATAAGATGAATCCCAGTCAACAAGGAGCTCATTGACGAGTTCAGTGACTCCTCTCTTTGTGCCACTGAAGTTTTGGTTCTGCAGTGACAGAGGAAGGTCAGTTCCACTCTGAATGAGCTGTTGATGTTTTTAATGAAGCGTATCATTTGTGTGTTTTGCAGTGAGTAACCCCATCCCGTCCAATCTCAAGTCGGAGGCCAAGAAAGCCGCCAAGATCCTCAGAGAGTTCACTGAAATCTCCAACAGGAACGGGCCCGACAGACTCATCCCCGGTAACGGAGAACCGTCCCAGCCCTTGTTACGCCGTCTCTGATGTATTGAAGATGTATTTCCTGTGTGTGTGTTTACTGACGTAGTTGTGGTTGTGTGTTTTTATGGTTTGTTGCAGCTCACGTGATCGCAAAGGCCGAAGGTCTGGCCATCATCTCCGTCATCAAGGCCGGCTTCATGATCACAGCTAGAGGAGGCAGCGGTATCGTCATCGCCAGGCTGGCCGACCGACGTAAGACCTCAAATATCTGTCTGTCTGTCTGTCTGTCTGTCTTCAAACTGTAACGTTCTAGTCTCTCCTCCTCCTTGTCTGTGGGTTCCTCTGCAGATAACTCTTCTTACTACAACAGCGCTTTGAGATTGTTTACAGTCTGTCCATCTATAAAGGGGCTCTGTTGGTCTTTGAGGACACTCTAGGATGCTGTAGTTGTCTTTGAGGAGGTTCTAGTTGTCTGTGAGGAGGTTCTAGTTGTCTGTGAGGAGGTTCTAGTTGTCTTTGAGGAGGTTCTAGTTGTCTGTGAGGAGGTTCTGTTGGTCTTTGAGGAGGTCAGATGTCAGACTCGGGCTTGTTTCCATGGCTGGTAGATGTTCTTCCTTCCTGTTTTCTTTGTGTCCTCTCGGGTTCACAGTGACCTTTGATATTTTGGGGGGAGGTTGCATTGCCGTGGCGATGAGGAGAAACTCCCTCAGATCTCCCGGGGCGTGCAGTCATCTGATGTGTCTGATTACTGGTGTTCATGGACTCTTGTGGCTGTGGTGGAGGATGGCGGCGTTTGTCGCCCTGCCAACATTCCTCACCCCAGATCACACGGGGCTGGCTCGCCTCCTCCGCAGGGTGCCCCCTCGGGTTTAGGGATTAAAGGACATGTTGGATCAAATCTGAAAACGCTGGCGCCAACAACAACAAGAGCAGGAAGTGGTTTGTGTCGTCCAGATTTTATCAGTGTGATTCAGTGTGTGTGTGTGTGTGTGTGTGTGTGTGTGTTCAGGCTGGTCAGCACCATCTGCCATCGGCATCGCCGGTCTGGGAGGAGGCTTTGAGATCGGCGTGGAGGTGAGTCATCACCCGTACATCCTACATTTATTTTACAATATTACCTTGAATATTTTTATTTATATATTATCTATATATTTTGTTTTGGCCTTTATTATGTTTACTTTGATATTAACCTTCTAATTTTTCTGTTTTTAATATTCTTTTTATTATTATTATTATTATTATTATTATTATTATTATTATCTTTTTTCATTCTAATATTAACTTTAATTTCTTTATTTTTTATTTTAAGTTTATACTCGTTCCTTTAATTTAACATAAGATGGATTCTGATTCGTCAAACTAACGTTGGCCTTTATAGCAAAATAAAAAATATATCACGTAAATAATTCCTCATGTTCACGAATCAGCGGCTTGTCGTCGACTGTGGTGCGTTCACAGTCAGGAACAGATCAGGAGTTAAGATGGAGGGTTTTCTTACGGCTGTCAAACCTCAGGTGTCAGATTGTCCTTGAATGCAGCACCACATTTATATAACTGTTGAAGAGGTAGTGACGCCCCACCGTCGTCTCTGTGTCTCTCCAGGTGTCCGACCTGGTGATCATCCTGAACCAGCGCAGGGCTGTCGAGGCCTTCACAAAGGGGGGGAACCTTACGCTGGGTGGGAACTGCACCGTCGCTGTGGGACCCGTCGGCAGGTGAGTGTCTGATGTCACTCCGTCTGGCTCTTAATGACCTCTGATGGTTTTTTAACGTCTGGAGATTCATGACACGTTTAATGACCGGCGTCGTTTTACAGGCTGTGATTCACCTGCGTCAGGTTAATTTTAGAAACCGCTGTTGTTTCAGGGAGTTCCACAGGTGTGTGTGTGTGTGTGTGTGTGTGGGCGTGGCCAGGTATTTGGCTCACAGGTAAATGCTGTTCACAGAGTGTGCTGCAGACAGAAAGGAAATGAAGTGGATTAACTTCCTCTGGATTCAACCTAACATCAGCTAACGTTAGCTAGTGACATTAGCCCAACAGCATTTTACCAGACCTCTAGCAACAGTTGACCTACTAAGTGGAAAATAGTAGCTGAATTAGCTAACATTAGCTTGTAACATTAGCCTGACAGTGTTTTACCAGACTTTTGATAACAGTTGACCTAGTAGGTAGAAAATAGTAGCTAAAGTTAGCTAACATTGGCTAATAACATTAGTCTGACAGTGTTTCAACAGAGCTCTGTGAACGGTTGACTGAGGTGGTAGAAAATAGTTGCTAGAGTTAGCTAACGTTAGCCAGTAACTAACTTGACAATGTTTAACTAGACCTCTTGGAACGGTTGACATAGTAGGTAAAACATAGTAGCTTAAGTTAGCTAACTTTTGTAACGTTAGCCTGACAGCTATTCACCAGACCTCTTGGAACGGTTGACCTCGTAGATCGACACATGGTAGCTAAAGTTAGCGGGCTTTGGTTGTTCCACTCGTACCTCAGAGATAACATCCTCCTTTATCTTTCTCGTTCAGGAACGTGGAGGCTGACGTGGCGATACGCAGCCCGGCGGCGGTCTTTACCTACTGTAGATCCAAAGGTTTGTTTGCTGGTATTTCTCTGGAGGGATCAGGCCTGATCGAACGCAAAGACACCAACCGCAAGTACGTACAGCAACCAGTCTACCTGCCTGAGCACCGAACGCCAGCCGTCTTACAATGTCCTTTTGTTTGAGCTGTATTTGTGGTTGCAGGTTCTACTCCCGAGAAATCCGGGCGTCAGCCATTTTGAATGGCGACGTAGAGCCGCCGTCAGAATGCTATGACCTCTACCACATCCTGGATGTCTACACCGAGGCCTACTGCGCCGACTGGACCAGCAAGAACATGCGTCAGAAGGTAAACAACACTTCGTCAACGAAAGACTGCGGCAATCTCTGGTTGCTGCAACGATTATAGAGAGCAATTTAAAGAAGAACTTCTCAGCATTTATTCATGACTAACATTTAAATGTTTTCTTGCACCCTCCTCAGTCATCTCTTCCGCCATCCAGACCGCCACCTCCACCTCAGCAGAGACCGTCAAACACCTACGTGCCTTCACCATCAGCCAGCTACCAGCAACCATCAGCCGGCTACCAGCAACCATCAGCCGGCTACCAGCAACCATCAGCCGGCTACCAGCCACCTCCAACCAGCGCTGACAAGAACAAGCTGTACCCAAGTATCTCCATCTATAAGTCTGAGACATCAGGTATGCTGGTAAACGCTCCTACCTCCTTGTGTCCTTCCTACTTACTTCTCGGCTGTCCACCACTTTCTTTCCTTATTTCCTGTCTTTTACCACCATCTTCCCTCCTTCTTTGCCACTGGCTTTCCCTCTTAACCACCTCCTTCCCTTTCCTATCCCTTATTTGTTTCCTTGTGTCCTTCTTTATTGTCCTGTTACCTTTTGCTGCGCCACCTCCTTTCCTTCATCTACTTTCCTTCCTTGTATGCTCCCTTCTTTCCTTCTACGCTTCTTCCTTTGCTTACCTCCTCCTGTCCTTCCTTATCTCCTCCTGTCCTTCCTTATCTCCTCCCGTCCTTCCTTATCTCTTCCTGTCCTTCCTTACCTCCTGTCCTTCCTTATCTCCTCCTGTCCTTCCTTATCTCCTCCTGTCCTTCCTTATCTCCACCTGTTCTTCCTTACCTCCTCCTGTTCTTCCTTACCTCCTCCTGTCCTTCCTTACCTCCTCCTGTCCTTCTTTATCTCCTCCTGTCCTTCCTTACCTCCTCCTGTCCTTTCTTACCTCCTCCTGTCCTTCCTTACCTCCTCCTGTCCTTCCTTACCTCCTCCTGTTCTTCCTTACCTCCTCCTGTCCTTCCTTATCTCCTCCTGTGCTCCCTTACCTCCTCCTGTCCTTCCTTACCTCCTCCTGTCCTTCCTTACCTCCTGTCTGACAGATGGGGTGTGTGTGTGTGTGTGTGTGTGTGTGTGTGTGTGTGTGTGTGGCTCCCTCTGGTGGTCACAGTTTGTGAATCTGTTGATCTCTGGTCTAAATGAATGGATGGTTGTTTCTCCTCCTCCTCCTCCTCCTCCTCCTCCTCCTCCTCCTCCTCCCCTGCAGACTGCCTTGTGTGTGAATGCTTCTTCTTTTTCTTCCAGGTGGAGCACTGCCGGTGGGCGGGGCAGGCGGGCAGCTGGTCGTCACGGCAATCCACCCATTCACGGGGGAGCAGCCCGGCGACCTGAGCTTCACCCCTGGCGACCGCATCACCGTCCTCAACAAGACCGACTCCCAGTACGACTGGTGGGAGGGGCAACTGATCGACGGGCGCGTCGGGATCTTCCCTGCCAACTTTGTCACATACTGAGCCCCCCCCCCCCCAGTGGTCTGACGCTGGAACTGCAGCTGAGTGACAGTTTGTACGGGAAGCAGGAGGGGTCAAGTCCACTAAAACTTAAGGGTTTGGCTTCAGAGTCGATTCATTAAAATTGATCCGCAAGTCGTGAATGAAGTAAAATATGTGACATCATCGTATGATATCATGGCGTGGCGCTCTGAGACATTTCTCGCTGATTTAAAGACAAAATAATAAACTAATAAAATAATAAACAGATAATTTGATATTTAAAATAACAATTAGCTGTAATTTATGAAAAATAAGTTGCTTTAAATTTAATGGAAAATTTTGCCGAAAAAAATAAAATAAATAATTTTGGCACCAATGTTCTTACGTACATGTTGAATTATTTACACACTGTTAGAAATGTTAAAATATTGCCTGCTGTTTTCTGACTAAAAGTTCGCGTTAAAATGAATTAATTCAAATTGTGCCGATTATTGAATTAAATTTTTTACCAAAGTACGTTTCTCCTTTCAGGAAACATTGTGAATTCATTTATGAAATTACAGACGTGTTTTCATGAATCTGCATTAGTTTGGGAGAAATGAGGAAATTAAAAATGAAAATTAAAAGACAATTTAGTTTTGAATTTAAAACAATAATGATTCCTTTATTTTGACGTAAAAAAAAAAAAAAAGTCTTTTCCACATTAAAATCACAAACTACTTTCACAACAAATTGAATTCAAATTTAAAACTTTATTTGGATAAAAAAAAAACTGTTATCAGAGTTTTAAATTTGTTAAAATAAATGTTTAATATTTTCTGATGTGTTAAAACTATTCAGTGTTGCATTCAGGGGACTTGGGAGCGTTGGAAACTTGGGCACTTTGTTCTGTCTGTGTTTGCGTTTACTTCACTGGTGAATCTTTGACTTCTCAAACACCCACTTCCTGTCCTTTCCCTTCAAAATAAAACAGAGACAAACATAAGAGTTTTACAAAACACTTTTTCTTTTATTTTCACTAAAATGCTTTTTAAAAATATTTTTTCAAACAGGATGAGGGTGATTTTTTTTTTGACATTGAACTGAGATGGATCAATGTTACTTTTCTTGACAGTGTTTAAAGCTTCATCTGTTACAGCTGCTGAACGGGACATTTTATACTTTATATATGTGATGAAGGTGAAGGTGATGATGATGATGATGATGTCAGGTAGTTTGATTATAATAATCAGCTGGTGTTTTTAAATGTCAGATTGTTTAAGAAAAACAAATAAATGTCATTTGTAGAGAATCTGCTTCAGTTTTGTCCATTTTGTCAAAACATGCGGAGGCAGATCAGTGTCGATATCATTTGTGTGTTAATGTGTGATCTGTAAATATAAAACAACTTCCACAGATACAAGTAAAAAGGTTTTTAAACTCTGATGAAACTGCAAATATTAAAATGTAAAACAAATGAAAATAAATAAAAAACTCAGTATGAATAATGAAAAATCCACAAACATAGAAATGAGATTCACAAATATCTGAAAACTTTTTACTTCTCTGTGACAAATACAGACCTGGTGCCAAAAACAGACTTTTAGAAAGTCTCCTTTATTCATTTATTAAATATTGTTTACATGAAAAATACAAAAAACTGATACTTGGCTTCTATATACATTTGTTATTTAATTATTTATACATTTATTTAATTGTTAAATATTGTTTACATACAAAATACAAAAAACTGATACTTTAAAAGGCGTCTTTATACATTGATTTATTTGATTATTGATAGATTTATTTATTCATTACATATTGTTTACATTAAAAAATACATGAAAAATAAACTGTAAAAAGGCATCTTTATACATTGATTTCTTAAATTTATACGTTTTTTTATTTATTCTTTTAATATTGTTTTTATAAAAATACAAATAAGACTTTTAAAAATGCATCTTTTATCTATTCATTAAATGTAATTGACACTAAAACATATAACAGACTTTTAAAAAGGAGTCTTTACACATTTATTTATTTAATTTATTAATTTGATACTGTTTTCATAAAAAAGAACAACATAATTTCAAAAAAACATCTTTTTACATTTATTTATTTAATTATTAAATATTGTTTATATAAATAAATACATAAAAAGCTTTTAAAAAGACGTATTTATTAAATATTGTTTACATAGAAAATACTTAGAGACTTTTACAAATGCATGATGATACCGATGAGAACTCTGCTGATGCTACCGATGAGAACTCTGCTGATGTTACCGATGAGAACTCTGCTGATGTTACTGATGAGAACTCTGCTGATGATACCAATGAGTCTTATAGTATTTCAAGTCTTATAGCTAAGATAAGCTAGCTGTTAGCCTCTGTTTCAGATCTTTATGCTAACATAAGCTAGCTGTTAGCCTCTGTTTCAATTCTTAGCTAAGATAAGCTAGCTGTTAGCCTCTGTTTCAAGTCTTATAGCTAAGATAAGCTAGCTGTTAGCCTCTGTTTGAAGTCTTTATGCGAACATAAACTAGCTGTTAGCCTCTGTTTCAATTCTTAGCTAAGATAAGCTAGCTGTTAGCCTCTGTTTCAAGTCTTAAAGCTAAGATAAGCTTGGTGTTAGCATTTTTTTCAAGTCTTCATGCTAGGATAAAGTAGCTGTTTACCTCTGTTTCAAGTCTTTATGCTAACATAAGCTAGCTGTTAGCCTCTGTTTCAAGGCTGTATGCAAAGATAAGTTAGCTGTTAGCCTCTGTTTTGAGTCTTTATGCGAACATAAACTAGCTGTTAGCCTCTGTTTCAAGTCTTTATGCTAACATAAGCTAGCTGTTAGCCTCTGTTTCAAGGCTGTATGCAAAGATAAGTTAGCTGTTAGCCTCTGTTCCAAGTCTTTATGCTAAGATAAACTAGCTGTTAGCCTCTGTTCCAAGTCTTTATGCTAAGATAAACTAGCTGTTAGCCTCTGTTCCAAGTCTATATGCTAAGATAAACTAGCTGTTAGCCTCTGTTCCAAGTCTATATGCTAAGATAACTTGTAGAACAATGACGACAAGGGAGAAAACTTGATCTGATTTTATTTTCATGGTGATAAAAACATAAAGAATGAGACACAGACGTCCTCTCGAGTGTTGGCCGCCCTCCAACTGCTCGTCACATAACATCATCATCATCACTCAACAGTGTGTGTGTTCATGTCAGTCCTGTGTGTGTGTCGTCTTTCTCTGCGGGGACGGTCTCTGTTTTCCTGTTTCGGCTGCTCACCGGATTCCTGAAAACACACACACACACACACACACACACACACCATGAGTTAACACAATGATTGACTGTGACGCTGTTAATGTGTGTGTGATGGAGTTGGTTATGAGACTTCAGAGTTGATGTTTAGTTTGACTACGTGACTTCCTGGTTCTAAACCATCAGGAGAAGAAATGTGACTGACGGAACAACACACTGATCCATGGAAAGACAACATAGCCGCCATCTCTGCCAGGTCAGTGTACAGCTGATCCTACACTAAAGTGGACAAGGTCCAAAACCTGATCAGATGTTACCTTTCAAACTTTATTTAAGATTATTAATGTTTGTTGTTATGGCAACAAAGTTGACCAATGTTAGCAACAATAACAAGATAAAATACTGCTAACTCAGAAGTACTTGTTTTTGGACATTGGGCCTAGCCAAGACTCTGGCTGGCTCAGTGTGGCCATGGACCAGCCAAGGTTCACAGCCAGCATGTGTTTTTCCTCACCATGTTCTCCAAAGGGCGCTCACGCTGGGTGGGCGGGACCAAGGCTGCCTGTCACAGTCCTCCACTGAATCAGGCAGCGGAACACCGCTGGTCTCCGGCAGCAGCAGGCACAGACCGCAGCCTATGATCGGTCCACTGCTGTACACCACCATGGCGGCCAATGAGATTGCCCCATTTGGGTTGGAGGGGACAAGGGAGTTGACCAGGCAGCCGAGCCGGAAACACAGGTTGACCAGGGACACACACCGCTGTCTGTATTAGGATGACACGATCAACCTTACATACATACACATGTCGTGTTCTGTCAGAATCAGTCGGATGTCACAACGGCTCATTTCTAGATAAACATGGATTTATTTAAACGTCTTGTGTTTTTTGGCCATTTTGAGGGTTCCTTTGGTTACTCTTCTGGTACTCTTTTGTTCGGGGACTTGGAGAAAATTTTAGCGCCAAATTCAGATGATAAAAACATCAAAATTTAAATGTTTTAACTTTCGTGAATATGGACGCACCACCAGGGGATGTCAGTTTCAAGTAAGTAAGTGAGTGGCTTCATTTTGTGCCGCAAACCCTCTTTAGCATTGTTAACTATGTTAGCACCACTAGCCACAGTGCTAACAGAGCTAACACTTAAAGGGGGTTTCTGGCTCAAAATTGAGCTTCTTACTCATCGGGGTGACCTCAGGGGGGAGACAACGGAGGGTGGGTGCCATGTTTCCACAGCAACACTGTTGGGTCGGGATGGTGTCACTGGCAGCATCACTAGCTAACGGAAGCTCCCACCAAACCCGGGTGGTGCCAAGTGCAGGAAACTGAAGAGAAGGCAAAATGAACCTATAGATCGCCATGTGTAATGGGTAGAAAATATTTCTGACAGTGTACTGATTAATGGTCAACCGTTGACTTCCCTACATACCAATGTTAAACATTGCTCGCTTGGTTGGGCGCTCCACAATTCAACCATTCAGGTCATGTTACTGAAACCCTAACCACCAAAGTGTAATCCATGCACTATCATCTGTCCAAGTATAATCCAGTGACTGTGACTTTATCCATTGCCTTCTCATGAATGCTATATCTCAAGAAGGCCTTTTGCACAAATGTCCACTTGGGACTCAAGAATAAGCTGAATTTAGTGGTCTCAACGATGAACTGATTAGACTTTGGTGGTCAAAGGTCAAGGTCACTGTGATGTTGCATCCATCTCATTCTCTTGAATTTGATATCTCAAGAAGGCCTTAAAGAAGTTTTCTCAATTTTGGCACAAGCGTCCACTTGAACACAGCGATGGGCTGATTGGACTTTGGTGGTCAAAGGTCACAGTGACCTCACCAAGCATGTTTTTAGCCATAACTCAAGAATTCTTACGCTAACCATGAGAAAACTTCACACAAATTAAAGAAGTGATGAAATTTTATATCCCCAAGGTCAAAGGTCAACTCCACTGTGATCTTGGCTTCATCACATTCTCATAACATGATATCTCAAGAAGGCCTTGAAGAAATGTCCTCAAATTTGGCACCAACATTCACTTGCACTCAACGATGAACTGATTAGATTTTGGTGCTCAAAGGTCAAGGTCACTGTGACATTCTCTTGAACATCTGAAGAAGGCCTTAACGGAGTTCCCTTAAATTTGCAAGCATCCACTTGGCCACAGCAATAAACTGATTGGACTTTGGTGATCAAAGGTTACAGTGACCTCACAAAACATGTTTTATACCTTAACTCAAGATTTCATACGCTTATTACAACAGAATTTTCCACAAATGTCTAACAGGGTAAAATAATAATGTGATGACATTCTTTGTCCAACAGGTCAAAGGTCAACGTCACTGTGACCTTGCTTTCATCACATCTTTGTGAGCACGATATCTCAAGAAGGCCTTAAAGCAGTTTCCTCATTCACACAAATGTCTGACAGGATAAAGCAATGATGTGATGACAGTTTGTACCTGACCACGGTGGGGAAGAGCTCGATGCTGTACAGGATGGAGATGAAGGTGGCAGCCAGGATGCAGAGTTTCCCCAGCAGAGCCAGACTCATCACCAGCACTGGCTCACCTGCACGCACAGTAAACATCACCTGATGTCTGATCACCGATCAATCATATGTCAGTTAGGATTGGGTCAGTGCGGAGCTGATAAGATAATGCTAATATGGTAAACATGCCAATAAATCATCAGACTCTATGCAGACGATACCCCACTGTACACCTCTACAACCAGCTGCACCGCTCATATCATTCAACTTTTAGACTCCAGAATCAGTTAAGGTGAAAATACAGCATGTGGAGAGTACGACTACAGAACAACGCTGCAGGTGTTCTACGCTCCTCCGCTCACCATTGTATCTGGACAGCAGTAACGACAGGAAGCAGGCCACTCCACTCAGGAACAGGGCAAGCATGCTGATCTGCCGGCGTCCCAGGCGGACCAATGGGACGAGCAGGCAGGGAGCTTCTGATAGGCCGGAGAAGAACTGGGCGGAGTAGACGCCCACGCCAAATGAGCCGATGTTCATGCAGATGCCAAAGTACGTCAGCGCCGACGCCGCACTGCAGAAACACAGGTTTTATGTCTCAGCTTGAATCTGGTCCTAGCAACACATTACTTCACTGGTGTCGATTCTTCTATCTTTCTGTTCCAGCTGTCTGAATCTGAACCTGATCTGTTCCTGACTCTCACCTGGAGTCAAGGTACCTTCATCCTCTGTCGCCTCGTCTGGCCTGTTTGAGCTGCACCATGTCACTGAAAGCTTCAGGAACCATTACACACGATTTTTTTTTTCTGAATTGAAAAAATATATATATTTTGATTTTATTCTTGAAATTTTACAGACTTCTTGTCGGACAGTTATAATTGTATTTGTACAGGGTTAATTCTCAAAATAGTACAACCTTATTTTGACAGTGTTATTGAAGTCCCAACATATCACAAGTTTATTCTTAAAATATCAACATTTACTCTCACACTTTAATGAGTGTATTCTCCAAATTTTATGACTTTATTCTCAAAATATTACGACTTGGTTTGCAAAATATTTCAACGTTATCATCATACTATTACAACTTCATTCTTGAATATTACAAATTTATTCACACAATATTTTGACTTTATTCTCCAAATATTTCAACTTTATTCATAAAGAAATCCTAAATATATTCACGCAATATTGCGACTTTATTTTTTAAAATATTACGACTTTATTCTCAAAATATTACAACTTCATTATAAAAATATAATAATTTGAAATGAAATTTTACAACTTTATTTCTAAAATAATCCAAAATATTTTCTCAAAATATAATTTACTTTATTCTCAATTTTTTACAAATTTATTCTCGCATTATTACAACTTTATTTCTAAAACAATCCTAAATATTATCTCACAATATGCACCTTTATTTTTTAAAATATTACGACTTCATTCATAAAATATCCCAAATTTGTTTTCAAAATATTACAACTTAATCTCATGATATAACGACTTCATTCTTAAAATATGACTTGAAATGAAATTTTAATACTTTATCTGTAAAATATTCACAAATATAACAACTAAATTCTCAAAATATTTTGTCGTTACTCTCCAGTTATTACGACTTTATTCTCCAAACTTTACAACTTTATTTATAAAACAATTCCAAATATAATCTCACAATATGCAATGTCATATTTAGAATATAAGGATTTTATTCTTAAAATATTACAAATTTCTGTGACTTTATTCCTATAATATCTCACAGTTATTCTCACAATTTTACGACTTCATTTCAAAATTTAAGGACTTTATCATTTCAAAAATATCACAAATTTAGTCTCACAATATTACAACTTGATTTGCAAAATATTTTAAATTTTTCCTCAAACTATTATTGAAATATTCTTCAAGTTTATCATCAAAATATTTCATTATTATTCTTGTTTTCTTTCCCAAACAGTGGCTCGGACAGTTTATCGTAGTTTTCATACTAGTTTCATATTTTTTTTATATAATTTACGTGTTCAAACTCTCAGAGGATTCTGTAAACACGTTACCTGAGGTAGCTCATGATAAACAGCCGCAGCAGGACGGTCGGGTGTCTCAGGTGGATGATGTCACTGGGGGCGTGGCCTCCAGGTGGCTGCTCCTTCTGAGCCTCTGTGGCTTTCTGCAGGTCGGACCACGTCGAGTCCAACAGCTACACACACACACACACACACACACACACACACACACACACACACACCGTTGGCTAACCAACAGATTCCTGTTGAGTTTACCTTGATCTGAAACTGTGTGTGTGTGTGTGTTCACCAAGTCCAGACGCTGTTTGTCTTCAGGGCTGTTGCTACGGTAATGGTCCAAGACATCCGTCCTCCTCCTTAACAACAGCCAGCGAGGAGACTCTGGGATCGACCTGAAGAGGCGGAGCAACAAAAACCCTGAGGACAGGAGTTTGTGTGTGTGTGTGTGTGTGTGTGTGTGTGTGTGTGTGTGTGTGTGTGTGTGTGTGTGTGTGTGTGTACAGGTGTGTGTACGTACAGGTAGAGCGGCAGACAGAGGAGCTGAGGCAGAGCCAGCGACAGGTGCAGCTGTGTCCAGGTGGTGCTGAGCCAGGCCAGCGGAGCTCCGCCCATCGTCCCCAGACTGAAGCAGAATGGTAGAAAGGCCGGCGGCCAGAGCCGGGCGGCGGGCGGGGTCCACTCCACCGCTGCAACACAGACACAGGCCAGTTTACTCAGACTGTCTGAAGGGACCAGGACCAGAGGGGACCTGCGAGGACCTCTGTCCTGCTTCCCAGAGAAGGGAGTCGTTAGAACCCACACCATGCAGAGGGGGGGCGTTTTTTTCTTTCCAAAGTTAAATACATTCCCTCGAGGTGTTCTGGAGATATCGCGATATTAAATTAATGCAAGGTCACAGTTACCCTTGACCACCAGAAGTTTATCAGTGACTCTGAATTTGTGCCAAATTTGAATAAACTCCTTCAAGGCCTTCTTAGGATATCGCATTCAGAAGAATAAGACAGCTGCAAGGTCACAGTGATCTTGACTTTTGAGCTACAACCACCAAAATCTAATTAGTTCACCGTTGTGTCCAAGTGGACATTTGTGCCAAATTCAAAGACATTAACTCAAGGCCTTCCGATGATATCACATTCAAGAGAATGGGATGGATGGCCAAAAATATATCATCTCTGGTTCCGACTATCGTCAGCCCGGAGCTATAAAAAAAAAAAATACAAAAAAAAAAAAACAATCCAGAAAAAAAAAAAAAATCTCTCATGTTTTTCTTTTCCGTGTAATTCACACAGCGTGTTCTCGTAGAATGGTTCATATGATAATCTACAAACTGCCGCCACATGAATGACGTTATATCTTTTACGTGTAGTTACTTTATTAACATAATTTACGTACTGAAGTTACGGAGGTTAGGTTTACGAACAAAAACACGGTGAGGACGTTTTTTAAATTGAAAGTTCATGCGGTTCCGAACACGCGTCTCCAGGCGAAAGACTTGTGTTTTTGTGACCCGTCCACTGGTCCAACCTGCCGCCTCACGGATCGCTGATCATTGTGTTCGTCACATGATCGCATCGTTTTACAATACGAGGGATATGTACGACTTTCATGATGTCTAATTTATTTCTTGACGTGCACATACGTACATATGAATTACATCAGCATGGGTTTTCTGCGGGTGCTCAAGTTTTCTCCCTCAGTCCAAGGACATGCAGGTTATATAAATATACACATCAAGAAATAATGAGACATGATGAATGAAATGTGATGATGATGATGATGATGATGATGATGATGATGGTTTCCTTTTACAAACTGAAGTTGAAGATCAGCCACCTGATTATATATGAATGAATTTTGGAACATTTATTCACATATAAACACAGGTGACCTCTGACCTTTCCTGCGGCGCCGTGCCAATGTTTCCCCTTCAGGTAAATGTTTAAAGTCGTCAGGACGAACAGACGCGTGAAACATTGACGAGAAAACGTTTTACTGGACAAAATAAAAACCTGTTTCTGAATATGTTTATAATCTGGAGCAGGTTTTTCTTCTTCTGTGGTGAACCTGCTGCCCTCAGTCTGTCCACAAGTCTCCTCAGCAGAGGTCAGAGGTCAGGACGCTGCTGGAGCCCATCCTGCCTCATTAGTGCTCAGCACGGTCAGCGTGACCTCATGTGGGACACGTTTCATGTTTCAGAGTGCGTCCCACAGCGCTCTGATAAAACTCATCCGAAGAGCGGTGACCCGGACTGAGCGGGCCGGTTAGGTAAAGGGGGACAGGAGGAGGCTGCGTTACCCAGACTGAAGGAGCAGATGTTGATGCAGCAGCAGCAGACGCCCGTCAGGCAGCGGACGGCGAGGAAGAGAAAGGGCTGAGAAAGGATGGCCGGCGCCAGGCCGCACATGGCGTGTAAGCACACACACACCAGCAGCACCGGGCGCTTCCCATACCTGCACAAACACACAAGGTCACAGTATAGGAGCACATCAAAGGAGTGTGTGTGTGTGTGTGTGTGTGTGTGTGTGTGTGTGTGTGTGTTGTACCGGTCAGATATGGCTCCTCCCACCAGAGATCCCAGCAGCAGGCCGAGCATGAAGAGAGTCTGACTGTACGACAACCAGTCTGTCCAACCACACACTGACTGACGCGCGCGCACACACACACACACACACACACACACACACACACACACATTAATGCATAAAGATTATTTATTTTTAATGCATAATTATTTTTAGTTAAATTTTAATTTGCTCATTATTTTTTGTTTTCAATCTGCTTGGGAACAAGTCAATTCTCTTTTTGGGAACATAAACTGTAGGACTAAGTTATCTTGTAGGAAGAAGTTATATTTTGGGAACAAGTTAATTATTTTTTGGGAACATAAACTGTGGGACTAAGTTATCTTGTAGGAAGAAGTTATATTTTGGGAACAAGTTAATTCTCTTTTGGGAACATAAACTGTGGGACTAAGTTATCTTGTAGGAAGAAGTTATATTTTGGGAACAAGTTAATTCTCTTTTGGGAACATAAGCAGTAGGACTAACTTATCTTGTAGGAATAACTTATATTTTGGGAACAAGTTAATCTCTTTTTGGGAACATAAACTGTGGGACTAAGTTATCTTGTAGGAAGAAGTTATATTTTGGGAACAAGTTAATTTATGTCTTAACCAGCCTATGTTTGACTAATTGCTAATAAAGTTAGATAAGCAATGATTTGATTATCAGAATTGTTATCTTGTCAATAAACTTATTGATTAATGAGTGCAGCTGTTACAGAGATATTAAATGAACAAAGCATCAAACAGTCATGAACAGGA
The DNA here is from genome assembly GCF_006386435.1 of Epinephelus moara. Classification (NCBI taxonomy): domain Eukaryota; kingdom Metazoa; phylum Chordata; class Actinopteri; order Perciformes; family Serranidae; genus Epinephelus; species Epinephelus moara. The sequence continues at coordinate 2,391,682 of NC_065521.1, read as the reverse complement.
AGCTGCATCTGAAACAGGAAATGTAAACACTGTAGTATGACGTAAAGGTTCATAAGTACTAGAGAAAATAAATATATAAATAAATATATATACTAAAAATACTAAAAATAAATACTGCAGTACATCTACAGAGTATAAATACTAATACTAGAGTATAAATACTGCAGTACATCTACAGAGTATAAATACTAATACTTGAGTATAAATACTGCAGTACATCTACAGAGTATAAATACTAATACTAGAGTATAAATACTGCAGTACATCTATAGAGTATAAATACTAATACTTGAGTATAAATACTGCAGTACATCTACAGAGTATAAATACTACAGTACATCTACAGAGTATAGATACTACAGAGTATAAATACTACAGTACATCTACAGAGTATAAATACCACAGAGTATAAATATTACAGTACATCTACAGAGTATAAATACCACAGAGTATAAATACTACAGTACATCTACAGAGTATAGATACTACAGTACATCTACAGAGTATAAATATTACAGTACATCTACAGAGTATAGATACTACAGAGTATAAATACTGCAGTACATCTACAGAGTATAAATATTACAGTATATCTACAGAGTATAAATACTACAGTACATCTACAGAGTATAAATATTACAGTACATCTACAGAGTATAAATACTACAGTACATCTACAGAGTATAAATACTACAGTATATCTACAGAGTATAAATACTACAGTACATCTACAGAGTATAAATGTTACAGTACATCTACAGAGTATAGATACTACAGAGTATAAATACTACAGTACATCTACAGAGTATAGATACTACAGTACATCTACAGAGTATAGATACTACAGAGTATAAATACTACAGTACATCTACAGAGTATAAATACTACAGTACATCTACAGAGTATAAATACTACAGTACATCTACAGAGTATGAATACTACAGAGTATAAATACTACAGTACTTCTACAGAGTATAAATACTACAGGAACACGAGGTCATCATCACTCACATCTCCGCTCCAGCTCTCCATCCTCCAATCAGCTTCGCCCTCTGACCTTTCCCCGGGCCCTGATTGGCTGCCCATGGCATTCGGTGCCAACGTTCCGTTCCAGGCACCCGGGCCGCCGGTGCCATTGCCATGGCGACAGGAGGCCGCGGCGATGGCGGCCGTGAAAATGTCGAGAAAGAAGAGGAAGGAGGTGAAGAAGAAGATGAGCGAGAGACGCCAGTAGACGGACAGCTGCAGCGGAGACATGGCGTCCCACGGGTCAGTGACAGCGTCTGTCCTCCAGGTGAGACAGACAACCCAACGTCTCAGATGGTCCTCATGTTCTGTCTCTCTGTCTGTGTCTCTGTCTGTCTGTCTGTCTGTCTGTCTCTGTGTCTGTCTGTCTGTCTGTGTCTGTCTGTGTCTGTCTGTCTGTCTGTCTGTCTGTCTGTGTCTCTGTGTCTCTGTGTCTGTCTGCGTCTCTCTGTCTGTCTGTCTGTCTGTTTGTCTGTCTGTCTGTTTCTGTCTCTGTGTCTGACTCTCTGTCCGGCGGTCCTCTCAGGTCCAGCAGCTGTGGCTGTCTCCAGGACAGACTGACAACAACAACACGGTGTGGCTGTCTCCAGGACAGACTGACAACAACAACACGGGTCAAATTTAAAGTCAACTTTCAGCCACAGGCCCCGCCCCCTTCTCATTATAAGGACATGTGGGGGCGGGGCCTGTGGCTGTCTCCAGGACAGACTGACAACAACAACACGGGTCAAATTTAAAGTCAACTTTCAGCCACAGGCCCCGCCCCCTTCTCATTATAAGGACATGTGGGGGCGGGGCCTGTGTACAGTGCAGTGATACAGTGACATCTTGTGTTCATCTCATGTATTACACATGTGTCCTCCAGGGAAGGAAATGAGGAGGAAAGGAGGTGTTTTTTCATAAATGAGGAGATACAGGAGAATAGGAGGCAAGGAAGGAAATGAGAAGTGAAGGAGTTATGGAAGAAGAGGAGGAAGCATTATGGGATGTATGTTGTGGCTCTTCAGTGCCATGTTAAACACATGTTGACAGAATCAGGTTGAATTTAAGAATTCTTTTATTTTTATTCAATAATAAAAAGTTCTTAAACACATCAGAACGTTTTGCATAAAATCAAGATTAAACATTTAAAAATGACTCAGAACAGAATTTTATATTTATCGACAATAAAAAACTAAAGAAACAAAAACTTTATTAACACAAACGAACACGTTCCTTCAACATGACATCATCCGTTAAACTAAAGAACACGTGTTGACCATCTGAAGATCTGACTGAAGAAGAACCTCCAACTGTTTTCATCCTGACGCCTCCTGCTCCACGTCCCATCATGCTTTGCTGCCGGCGCTTCGATGGACCTCCGTCACCACTGTAGAAACAGCCGTGTGGGGGGCGGAGCAAGACGACGCCATGGACTGTAGGCTGAGCATGAGACAGCGCCAGGTGAGCCGCAGCGCCTTCCCCACGTTCTGTCAGAGAACCACACAAGAACAAAGGTTCAGTGTCTTCAGCTGCCTCTGAGCAAGGCAGCGACACTGAGAGCCACACAAGAACAAAGGTTCAGTGTCTTCAGCCGCCTCTGAGCAAGGCAGCGACANTGTTGACCATCTGAAGATCTGACTGAAGAAGAACCTCCAACTGTTTTCATCCTGACGCCTCCTGCTCCACGTCCCATCATGCTTTGCTGCCGGCGCTTCGATGGACCTCCGTCACCACTGTAGAAACAGCCGTGTGGGGGGCGGAGCAAGACGACGCCATGGACTGTAGGTTGAGCATGAGACAGCGCCAGGTGAGCCGCAGCGCCTTCCCCACGTTCTGTCAGAGAACCACACAAGAACAAAGGTTCAGTGTCTTCAGCTGCCTCTGAGCAAGGCAGCGACACTGAGAGCCACACAAGAACAAAGGTTCAGTGTCTTCAGCCGCCTCTGAGCAAGGCAGCGACACTGAGAGCCACACAAGAACAAAGGTTCAGATTATTTCATATGTGAATTTATATATAAATGAACATATATATATGATTATCTATATAAATATAAACCTGAATATATTGTTAATTAATAATTTACTTCTCTCTTATAATTTAATTTATTATGTAAAATTTATTTTTATTGTTTTTGTATTCTTTTATGGAGGTATTTTTCAGTTTATTTTAATAATTTCTACTTTTTTGTTACTTTATGTTGTATTTATTATTTTTTTGTATATTATTGAATTATTGTATTGATTTCTACATAAGGTGGTATTTTTTTTACATTTAATTTTATTTTTTGATTTAAATTGTATTTCTTATTTTTGTTACAATTACTTGATTTTTAAAATATACTTCTTTGTATCAGTTATTAGTATTATTTATTATGGATATTTATATATTTTTTCATTCATATTTTAATGATGTATGCTTTTTATTTATTTCATAATTTTTTATTTTATCTAATATTTATGGCATCATTAATATTTCAAATTTACTGGGTTTTTTTATATGAAGCGAAATGTATATATATATATATACATATTATATATATTATATTTAATGTTATCCTTGTTCCTCTGAAGAGGCATTTTATTCTGTTCTATTCTGTTCTATAATTTATATATCATAGATGTGTTTACATTTAGATTTTCATATAAACTGATGTTTGTCATGGACCCTGTATTTACTCCTCTTCCTCTGTGGTGGCGTTTATCTTATCAGGCTGATAGGGCGCTGTTGTGTCGGGGTCAAAGGTCAAACTCAGTCCACTGAGTCAATCTTTAACAGACAGTCAAATCCGTCGCCTCCCCACAGGACGCACACACAGGACGACCCATTAACCCCTCACTCTCCTGCCACATGTTTACATGTTTAACAACAAACAGATGTGTTTGTCCTCATTTTGTGTTTTTGTTTTGATGTTTTGTTGATTTATCTTTAATCGTTTTACAGTTAAAATAACAAATAAACATAAACTCCAAATTTAACTTTAATGTTTATATTTTAATGTTATTATTATTAGTAGAGGTCATTTGTTTTGTGATTTATATTTCTCTATTTTTAATGTCTTATGTTTCATAGTAATAACAAATTATTGCCATATTGATTTCAATATATCAATAAATGTGTGAATAAAACTATTAATTGTTAAAAAAAAAAAAAATTAATCCCAGTAACTGTAGAAACTTGAAAATATATATATTTATTTATGCTACAAATTAATGCAACAGATACAAATAAGTTATTTTATATAAAAATAAAATGCCAGATTATTTAGGAATAAACATATATATAATAATATTTATAATATAACATAAGATAGGACTTAAAGTAAAAAATACTTGATAAGTTAATAAAATAATAATAATGAGGCACATGAATAAATTAATTAATAGTAATAAATGTCTCCCGATATAAACAAATAAAATAAATTATTAAAGCAAAAATATATAGAAAAAAAAAATAAACATACATAAAAAAAACTTAAAATAAATAGGAACAAAATATGTATGAAATTTTATTTTGAAGTTTGTATTATATATATAATTCATTATTATTACTATTATTTTTCCTTAATTGAGGATTATTAAATATTCTTATTATATTCTTACTTTTATATGTTTTATTAATGTAATTGTTTATTTTTTATATCAGCTGATATTTATTGATTTTAATTCATTTTATGTATTTGCTTTATTTACTTGTATATAATTATAAAATTATTTTAAAATTATTTTAAATAATTCTAGTTTTAATTCTTGATTGTAATAGTTTTTGTATATTTATAAAAAGGCATTATATCTTCATAAAAACTAGTTTTTATTTATGTAATCATTTTTATCATTTTGTTGTATTTTTACATCAGCTGATATTTATTAATTAGAATGAGTTTTATTTATTTGTGTGTAATTAATATTTAAAATATTTTTAGTTTTAATTCCATTTGAGTTATATTTTTATTTCTTCATAAAGTGGCATTATATTTATATAATTTTTTATTTCTTCATGTTTAATAAATTAGTTTTATTATTTTTTAAAGTTCTATTATCTGTTGCAGCGTTGATGACCAGAACATCATCATCAGCCCTCCTCAGGTCAAAGGTCATCATTTCTTCTTACCTTCCTGTACTTCTTGTACTTCTTCTTCTTCTTCCTCTTCTTCTCCTCCTTCCTTATCCTCCTCTCCTCTGGCGTCTCCTCCCTGTCCTCCTCGTCCTCCTCGTCCTGCTCCTCGATCAGAGGTTCGTATCGATCCGGCAGGACGGAGAAAAACACTTCTTTGGAGCTTTTCTGTTGCTGCTTCTTCTTCTTCTCCTCCAGAGGAGCGGCGTCCTCCTCCTTCTCCTTCTCCTGCACTCCCATCCCTCGTTTCCTCCTCGTCTGTTGGGCTGCCGTCTCCTCTGAGCTCCTTGTGTTCAGGCAGGAGGACCTTTGGAGTGAGGAGGAGTCAAACTTTATTAGTAGCCTGAAGTCATTTCAGACACAGGAAGCAGTGTGAGCTGGGACATGAAGGAAGGATCAGAAGAAGAATGTTTCTCACCTCAGCGTCTGTTCGCTCCTTCACTTCGTTTGTTTTACAGAGCAAACATCAAACTGAGTCAAACTCAAACACTGAGTCAACAGCACAAACTAGAAAAACACGCCACGAGCTGGAGGCCGTTTTCAACTGTCTGATGACAGAGCCACACGTTCAAACGCCACATCAGGAACTATATTCAGGATTTAAACGTATAGTTTTAGAAAACATCTGTGTTTGCACTTTTCTTTCATCGTCACGTCGTCCTGAAATGTTCCTTAATAATCTAAAGTTAGTATGACGTGAGATCAGACTAATGAAGTGTTACTGATGGTTTTATGAGCGAGGTTAGCCAGTCAGCTCACCTAGCTGGATACTAAAATAAAGAAAAGCTCCGTTAAGCTCTACAGAGGGTTACTGCTCACTTTAACGGACGGTGGACGTCACTCACTCTATTATCTTTGGAAGCTCTTGAAAGCGCCGAGTGTAAAAAAGAGCCGACCTTATGTTAGCTAAGCTCTGAAAAGAACGGCTATCTTCTTAAACACTGAGGTTATTATCAAAATAATCACAAACACTAAAATGAACTGTAAATATTATCAACATGTATGTCGCAAAGCCACCGGTGAAAAGTTTGTCTGTTTACTTCCTGTCTACAGTAACGTTAGCTTTACCCTCAACCTTAGTTAATAAATGCTAACGTTACTGCACGTCTCACAGTTAGCTTCGACATACTGTTGATCGTATGCAGTTTGTTTTTGCATATAGTTACCGATCATGGTGTTAGCGGGGTTGAGTCAGAGTGACTAACGTTAGCTAACGGTTATCTTCTAAGACACTGAGGTTATTAAACAATCACAAACATGATTATGAACTGTAAATAATAACAATATTTAAATTGCAAAGTCAACGGTGAAAAGTGTTGTCTGTTTACTTCCTGTCTACTCTACAGTTAGGTTATAACTTTGGCCTCCGACCTCAGTGGTCAAAGCGCTTTTTCATCCTTAAGTTAGATAACATTACTTCGCTTTTCACACTTAGCTTTGTACATAAATGTGTTTACTGTTTGTTTTTATATGCAGTGTTACTGATCATGTCATTAGCGAGGTTAGCCAGTCAGCTAGCCTAGCTGGCTACTAAAAGAAAAGCAGAGCAGCTTTACGAAGGTTCACTGCTCACTTTCACATGGCACTGAAGCTTAATTTGGAAACTCTTTTAAGCACGAAGTGTAAAGGAGCAACCTTAAGCTAGCTGAGCTCTAAAGAGCAGGCTAACATTTGAGACTTTGAGGTTTTTGTCAAGACTGTCACAAACACTATACAAAAATGAACTGTAAATATTTAATATATAAATTGTGAAGCTAACGGTGAAAAGTGATGTCTGATTACTTCCTGTCACCTCCACAGTTAGCCCGTCATTACTTTCACTTTCAACTTTAGTGGTCAAAGTGCTTTTTCATCCTTAAGTTAGATTCTTCCCTTTTCATCGTTAGCTTTGTACAAATTGTTTTTATAATCACCTCAGTATCTTAGATAACCATTGGCGGTGTTAGCTAGCCACTATAGCTTAACGTTAACCTGATTTTCAGAGCTTAGCCTAAGTTAGGTTTCATGGCTTTTTCTTTCTAAACGCTCGGTGCTTCGTCAAGCTTCCAAAATTATTAAGGTGAGTGGTGTTCACCGTCTTCAGAAAGCTAGCAGTTCTCGTCACAAACCTGACAATGCTAAACTTCACTTTAGCAGCTGGCTAGGCTAGCTTACTGGCTAACTTCGCCATGAAACTGATCACAAACAAATGTTAAACAAACACACAGTTAACTGTGAAAAGTTAAAAATGTAAAAGCACTTTGATCACTGAGGTCGGAGGAGAAGCTAACGCTACAGGAGGTTACTGGAAGTTCGTTTCACAGATTCGTCACGCTACATTAGCCACGTAGAGATCACTTGGGAATTTTACTGCCTCAGTGTACGGTCACATTTTAGTATTTGTCTCTGTTTCCTGTTTCAACGTGACAATTTAAAAAACACAACAATAATTTCCCTGAAGCGATGACAGTAAAGAGCCGCAGACGGACAGACGCGCCTCATGTTGACTCTTCTTCTCTTCTTCTGTTGTCTGTTGTTTTTCCCAGGCTGCAATAAGGGCAGCACGCTCAGCTCTGACGGCCGCAGGCAGAAGACAAAGACCGGGGATTAGGTAAGAAAACAATCTCTCAACATACCTGAGCTGAAACCTTTAAAACCCAGAGCTGCTGTCTGACAGAAAACACGTCACAGACGAAGCTTTGCCTCCAGAAAGTTCTTTAATGTTCAGCTCGTCTGAAGACGACACGACTTGTGACATCAGACAGGAAATAAATAAGAGGTTTTATCTGAGTGGACTGAACCTGAGAGGAAGCTGGTAGCTGATACTGTGTGTGTGTGTGTGTGTGTGTGTGTGTGTGTGTGTGTGTGTGTGTGTGTGTGTGTGTGTTGGTCAGTAGTGTGTCACTCCAGCAGTGGATCATGATGCATCATGGGATCCTGGTGACCTTTGACCCTGGAGGACACAGAAGGAGTGAGAGACAAGCACAGAGTCATGAACCTGATCAATAACTGATTTATCAACAAAAATATTGTAACATGTCAGAGCTCTGTGTGGTTGTTGAACATGTGTCCATCTGACGCTTAACAGCCTCTGCACATGGGACCTGACTTGGGACTTGTTGCTCCTCACATATGACCTGTTGGTCTTAAATTTGGACCTGTTTTTGGATTGAGGACGTCTTTGGGTCTGACTGACTCGGAGATCCTGACTCACTCACTCATGACTCAGCCGAACTTAGGACTCATTTGACTTGGACTTGACTTTTGAGTTGACTTGGGTCTTGTTAGTCCTGACTTGGAGCTTGAATGTTAGCCTACTTTTTGGACTTGATTTTGTGGTGACTTGGCTCTTGTGGGTCTTGACTTGGAACTGGATTGTTAGCCTCTTGATTGTTAGCTTCTTTTTGGGACCTGACTTTTGAGTTGACTTAGGTCTTGCTGGTCTTGACTTGGAGCTTGATTTGACTTGGAACTTGATCATTAGCCCCTTGATTGTTAGCCTCTTCTTGGGACTTGACTCAAGACCAACAAGACCCAAGTCAGCTCAAAACTCAAGTCCCAAGAAGAGGCTAACAATTCCCAAATTTAGTTCCAAGTCAAGACCCACAAGACCCAAGTCAAGAGGAGGCTAACAGTCAAGCTCCAAGTCACTTTTTATCTGACATGATGGAGTCAGACTGAGAACAGGAAGCTGAGGTGGATCACACCCATCGAAATCTGACTTTCAGAATAAAGCTGATAAGAATCGATGAAGTCAGATGGGTGGAAAATAAAAGTGGAGTCACTGGGGTCCGAACGCGTCTGAAATGTCAAGTCACAGTTTGTTCAGAAACGTGACGGCTCTGACAGGAAGTGTGAGTTTCGGTGTGTGTGTGTGTGTGTGTGTGTGTGTGTGTGTGTGTGTGTGTGTGGAGGGTTCACAGGAAGTTGGTTTCAGTGGTTTCGTCTGTGTTCACACTGACGGTCCTGACCTGAAACGCCGAGGCAGCCGAGTCTGACTGTGTCCACAGTTTACTGAGTCTGATTTTAACGTAAACACTGAAAGGACCTGAAGTGTGAACGCTTAAATCTCATCGAGTCAGAACTATCAGGATCAGCTGACAATGAGAGGATCAGCAGAACTGATCCTGAAGAACACAGCGTGTGCACGTTCAAAGGTTCTGACCTTTGTGTTGGGCAGTGATATGGTCAGTCCAGCAGGGGGCCTCCTGATCAGGCTCAGCTTCTTCTTCCACAGGTAGTAGAACTCCACACACTGAGACAGGGACTTAGTCTGAACCTGAACACACACACACACACACACACACACACACACACACAGGGACTTAGTCTGAACCTGAACACACACACACACACACACACACACACTAAGACAGGGACTTAGTCTGAACCTGAACACACACTCACAGTCTCATGGACTCGTCTGAAGTCTTTGTGATGAAGGTGCAGAGATTTGACCATCATCCTCCTCTCTGCTGTGCTCCACCTCACACCTGGAACACACACACACACACACACACACACACACACATTATCATAGAACTTATTTACGCCCTTACTGTATTTGCACACTTGATATTTATGCACTTCTTACCGCACTGTATGAAAGCCACTGGTGTTGCTTACCCTGATGGTGCGGCGCTGTGTGGTCGTCGGAGGTCTCAGGAGTTGACAGAAGTTTCTGCACCGTCAGCTGGAAGAACAAAGACGGACCTCAGCGTCACAGCGGCCATTTTGATTTGGGAAACTAGAGTAAACAGTTTATATCGAATCGGCCTGTTAGAACTCGACTCGCTAAGCTTAGCACCAAGACAGAACACAGCTGATCTTTACCAGGAAGTCTCCTCTGCACTCTGATAGGACATGGAGGGCAGACTCCGGGCTGGCCCCGCCCCCCGGCACCACGCTGGAGCGAGCCATCATCATCAGAGCTTCAACTGGACAAAGGAGGCGTCGGTCAGAAAACCATCAGGTGATAACCACGATCATAAAATCAATAATCAGTATGTGTACCTCTCTGACGATTGACAGGACGCTCCAGCTCGTCCCACGGTGTCCACAGCAGCAGTGCATTGTGGGGGTCGGCGTCAGTGTGTTCTCGACCCAGCAGAGGTGGGATCTCAGCCTGGAAGCTCCGCCCCTCGTTGATTCGTCTGTGATTGACAGCTCAGCGTGAACAGGTGATGTTACCGTTAATGTTTGTTAAGAGATCGGTAAATTTACGTACGGCTTGTTGAGTATCGTCCCTGGAGGAGGGGAGGCCGTCTCTATGGAAACAAGATCGCTGAGTCCGTCTGCCAATTAGAGACACAGAGTTTAACGTCATGTCCTGCCTGTAGGTGTCGCCAGCAGGACTTAGCACTTGGTGGTCATTGGTCATAGATCAAGGTCACTGTGACCTTGTGTGTCTTATTCTTGTGAATTCAATAGCTCAAGAACACCTCGATGGATTTTTTTTCAAATTTGGCACAAACATTCATCTGGACTCAACGATGTAGTACTTTGCTTTTGGTGGTAATAGGTCAAAGGTCAAGGTCAGTGTGACCTTGCATCGGTCTCCTTTTCATGAAGGCGATATCTCAAGAACACCTTGATAGAATGTTTTCAAATTTGGCACAAACGTCCACTTGGACTCGAGGATGAACTGATTAGATTTTGGTGGTCAAAGGGCACTGTGACCTTGCATCCATCTCATTTTTGTGAATGCAATAGCACAAAAACAGTTTGAGGGATTTTTTTAAAATCTGGTGCAACATTCACTTGGACTCAACAATGAAGTAGTAAGCTTTTGGTGGTTATAGGTCAAAGGTCAAGGTCACTGTGACCTCATCCATCACATTGGACTCACTGTGTGTGTTGTGAAGCTGCACCGCCTGCGCTTTCTGCTGTCTCCTGGTGGCGAGGGAGCAGTACAAGCCGGGCCCCGCCCTGATGGGGCACAGCATGGGTGGAGGGGTGTAGTGTGCACTGTCACCCATGGCAACCGCTCCATCACCTGCCTCACCATCCTCAGCTACAGCTTCCTCTTCTCCGTGGTGCAGCAGGCTGCAGTACAGCAGCGCAGCACCTCCTGTGGCTGGAGACAGATGACTGCCTCGCCTCTGTCCACTCCTACATGCTTTAGATTGGACGGGCACAGAGACAGGCATCACCATGGAGACGGAGGGTTGGACCGTTGGGGCGGAGGAGTCGTCACCCTGGAGACAAAAGAATGCCAGAGCTTTGTTGGAACAAGAGGCAACTGTGACAACTTGTTTAAATGACTGTGAGTGGACACAGGTCACACACTGACATTACGAGGACTTATGTCCCTGGCTGGTCCCCTGAAGGTAACCCACAGTGTATAGACTTCTGGTTGAGGTCAGGGGTCTGGTTCACACCACTTAAGTCCCCCAAAGTGACAAAATCCAGTTTATGTGTGTGTGTGTGTGTGTGGACCTTGTTGGACCATGACGCTGATCTGGATCGACTGTGGGAGCGCATGTGACCGTTCAGTGCCGGCAGACTCCTGAAGTCACGCTGACACACCGAACAGAGCAGCCTGCAACACACACATGTTAAGCATGTAAGACACACCATCATCATCATCACCATCATCACCATCATCATCATCATCATCACCATCATCATCATCATCATCACCATCATCATCATCACCATCATCACCATCACCATCATCATCATCACCACCATCATCATCATCATCATCATCACCATCATCACCATCATCATCATCACCATCATCATCATCATCATCTGGCGGATTACCTGGACTTTAGAAGCGCAGAGTCGTCCTCGGGTTTCAGACGTTTTACCTGAGAACAAACAGAACAGATCAGGACGGTGCGGCTGTTTATAAAAACTTTTCAGTGGTTATTTTATTGACGTGTTGGTGCGCTTATTTACATGATTACTAATTTATGTACCTACTTATTTACACACTTGTTTATGCACTTAATGATTTTAGCACTTATTTGTTAATGCACTTACTAATTTATGCATTTGTTTATTTACACACTTATTTATTTATGCACTAATTTTTATACGCACTTCCGTATTTATGCGCTTATTTATTTACACACCTTTTTATGACTGCACTTTTTCATGCACTTACTTGTATACATACCACATTAATTAATGCACCTATTCATTTACGCACTTATTACTGCACTTATTTATTTACAGTTATAGGTGTACTTTTTATTTTCGCTCTTATTAATTCACATAATTATTTATATATGCTCTTATTTACCCTTTTCTTATTTTCTTACTGACGTACTTATTTATGTGCCTTCTTATTACTGCACTTTTAATGCACTTGTTTATTTATGCACTGAGTTATTTACTCATTTATTATCACACTCATTTGTGCACTTAATTATTTGTGATAAGACCTTACTGCCTGGTAAACTGAAGCTCTGGTGCCTACAGTTTGGTCTCCTTCCCCAGGCGCTGTGGCCACTCACTGTTTACGAAGTCCCAATAACAACCGTGGAGAAGATGGAGCGAACCATCACATCATATGCAAAGAAGTGGCTCGGTGTCCCATGATGTCTGAGTAACATCAGCCTCTACGGCAAAGGAGTCCTGGAGCCACCTCTCACTGGTCTCACTGAAGAATACAAGTGTTTGAAAGTAAGACTCCAGATGACGCGGAAGGACTCCAGAGACCAGACCATCAGGACTGCTGCAGTGCCCCTAGTAACTGGGCGGAAGTGAACACCATCCGATGCAGTGCAGCAAGCCACATCAGCCCTGAGGCACAAAGATATCGTGGGGCAAGTCCAGCAGGGAAGAGAAGGCTTCGGACTGAAAGCACGCGAACCAACCTGGCAAAAGGCTACAACATCAGAGCAGAGGACACTGGTGGTTGAGGAGGTGTGTCAACAAGAGGAGGTCTTGAGGAGTGCGAAGGCTGTCTCTCTTGCCAAGCAGGGGCAATGGATGCAATGGGAAGGTGTGGAGAGGAGAAATCTCAGCTGGAGGGAGTTATGGATAATGGAAGCAAGAAGATCAGCTTCATCATTAGGGCGACATATGATGTCCTACCGTCACCAAAGAATCTTCACCAATGGTTTGGTGAGGATCCAGCGTGTGCCCTCTGCCCAACTCCAGCAACCCTCAAACACATTGTGACTGGATGCAAGACCAGCCTCATGCAGAGGAGATACACCTGGCTGTATAATCAGGTCCTCAAAAGCCTGGTATCAGCGCTGGAGAGCAAGCAGACTACGACCAACTCCTTGCCACCAAGACCAAGCAATCCTTTAAAGGCAACAATGTTTGTCTGAGAAGGACAGAAAACACCTAAACATCCTTCCACCATGTCAGAAGCAGGGCAGCTACACAGGGCTCATGACTAGAAGATGCTGGCAGACATTGGCCAACAACTAGTCTTTCAGAGATTGCCTCTACCAACCTCCGGCCAGACCTGGTACTCTGGTCCCCTTCACTGAAGACTGCTTACATCATCGAGCTCACAGTCCCGGGGGAGAACTCTCTTGAGGAGGCCTATGAGCGCAAGAAGCTGCGCTATGCAGAGCTAGCAGCAGAAGCGAAGCAGCGTGGCTGGAACACCAAAGTCTATCCAGTTGAAGTAGGATGCAGAGGATTTGTGGCATTGTCTACCATCAGGCTGTTGAAAGAACTCGGATGTCATGGTCAGGCCTTGCAGAAGACCGTTAGAGCAATCTCGGAGGCAGCGGAAAGAATTAGCCAGTGGATTTGGCTTAAGCGGAACGATCCGTGCTGGGCAAGTACATCAGCATAAACCACCGGAGAACCCCCTGCCTGTCCACCGGTTAGACAGCTGACTGGAACAACAGGGTGAATTTCAGGGACGGTTGGGCGTGGGACACAAGCTGCGGGCTGATCACCTGGCAGCGGGCCTACCTCGAGAAGGGTGTGTAGTGTTGAAGGCCGAAACAACCAGTGATGCAAGGCCACACTACTGATGATGTGTCCCGTGTTCAATTATCCTGAAATGTCATCCTGGCCAAGATTAACCTCCCCCACCTGTTGATTCTCTACCACTCCCAACATCAAGGAAAATCTCAAGTAAGTGCTCACCACCTATTGGCACAAAGGGCAGTATTTACCATCTTGTCCTGTGTATTTTGATACTGCAGTTATTTATATATAATGGCAATTGTTAATTCACATAATTATTTATTGACGCACTTATTTATTACCAAACATATTTATGCACTTATTTATTTACAGTTATTTATTATCACATTAATTGATGCACATATTCATTTACGCACTTATTACTGCACTTATTTATGCACTTACAGGGAGGCCTGTGGGTGGGGCGGTGCTGCTCACATCCTGGCCTCGTCCCTGTGGACAGAAACAGCTGGCTGAGTTTGCAGCAGTGTGGAGGCCCATCTGCTCCTGGATCAGGTCCCTGTGGCTGTGGAGAACACCTGTCTGGTCCTGGATCAGATCCCTGTGGTTGTGGAGGACACCCATCTGGTCCTGGATCAGATCCCTGTGGCTGTGCAGGAGGCCTGTCTGGTCCTGGATCAGATCCCTGTGGTTGTGGAGAAGGTGTCGGCTGGTCTGAAGGGGGCGGGGCTGACTGGGGTCGGAGGTCAGACGGTAGCTGTCGTACTCATCCAGACACCAGTGAAGGGTTTGATCTTCACCCACCTGTCTGAGTGTCTGCTTCTCTTTACCGGGATGACACTGTGCATCGGGGCTGGACAGGGTCGGGGTTTGTGGGTAATGAGGACTCAGACCAGGGGTGGTGGGGCTACAGAAGGGCTGTGCGCTACTGTTGTCATGGCAACTGTGGTGGAAGAAACGCGTGCTGGAGAAATCTTCAGCCGATGACGAGGTGAAGTCGACGGAGCTCCATCCTCCCTGGGGCAGAGTCGGCCTCCAGGTGTCATGACCTGGACCAGGTGTGTCCCCCTGTCCGTACACGCCACCGGCCAGGTCTATGTGACTGTTGTAGGGCGGTCTGTAGTGACTTGCACCAGTACTGAACTGGTTCTGGTTCTGGTGATCAAGGTGGGCTGTGGTGAGCAGATAGGGACGTTCAGCAGGTGGTTCAGACCTGCTCCACTCTGGATGATCTACATCTACAGTTTGTTTGGAGAAGAGGTGCTGGGGTAGGGAGAGGAGGTGAGGTGAGGTTACCTGAGGGTGAGGGGAGGTAACATGGGTCTGAGGACGGAGGTGAGGTGAGGATACTTGGGTCTGAAGGAGGTGAGGGGAGGTAATCTGAGGGTGAGGGAGGTGAGGTGAAGATACTTGGGTCTGAGGGAGGAGGTGAGATGAGGTTACCTGGGTCTGAGGGAGGAGGTCAAGTGAGGTTATGTAAAGGTGAGGGAGGTGAGGTGAGGATACCTGAGGGTCAGGGAGGTGGGCAGAGGTTAGCTGAGGATGAGAGAGGTGAGGTGAGGTTACCTGAGAGTGAGGGAGGTGAGGTGAGGATACCTGAGGGTCAGGGAGGTGAGGGTAGGTTAGCTGAGGGTGTGGGAGGAGGTGAGGTGAGGTTACCCGGGGTTCAGGGAAGTGACAGGAGGTTACCTGAGGGTGAGAGATGTGAGGGAGGTGAGGTGAGGTTACCTGAGGGTGAGGGAGGTGAGGGGAGGTTACCTGAGGGTGAGGGAGGTGAGGTGAGGTAACCTGAGGGTGAGAGAGGTGAGGTGAGGTAACCTGAGGGTGAGAGATGTGAGGGAGGTGAGGTGAGGTTACCTGAGGGTGAGGGAGGTGAGGGGAGAATACCTGAGGGTGAGGGAGGTGAGGGGAGGTAACCTGAGGGTGAGAGAGGTGAGGTGAGGTAACCTGAGGGTGAGAGATGTGAGGGAGGTGAGGTGAGGTTACCTGAGGGTGAGGGGGGTGAGGTGAGGTTACCTGAGGATGGAGGTGAGGGGAGGTTACATGGGTCTGAGGACAGAGGTGAGGTGAGGTTATCTGAGGGTGGAGGTGAGGGGAGGATACCTGGAGACGGTTTCTGGCTAACAAGGATGAGGAGAGAGGAGGTGGTGAGGAGTTGAAGAGAGACGAGTGATGCATGATGGGAGGAAGAGGAGAAGGGGGAGGAGGAGGAGGAGAGGACGATGAAAATGTCCCCGAGTCAGCCATGATGTCACACACACCTGTTGATGTTTGTGAATGTGAGGACCTGCACGAGACAAAGAGGACATCTGATGAGCTCTGACATCACAAGTGTGTCTCAGTGTGGACACTGTGTGTGTGTGTGTGTGTGTGTGTGTGTGTGTGTGTGTGTGTGTGTATGCGTGTGTGTGTGTGTGTGTCTCAGTGTGGACAGGATGTTATCTTCACGCCAACGTGTCCACCACAGGGCGTGTGTGTGTGTGTGTGTGTGTGTGTGTGTGTGTGTGTGTGTGTGTGTGTGTGTGTGTGTGTGTGTGTGTGTGTGTGTGTGTCATAAGACGCCTCAGTCTCAACTTCTCTTAAAGGGACATGTCCAACTTTCACATGTCCAAACTTCTGTTTAAACTCAACACACATGGTTATATACGATCTTAAATCGTGTCCATGTCTGTCCGTCTGTCCCTCAGCAGAGACAAAGTGTGTCAGAGTCAAACAGGAAGTAGAATTATTTTTAGTTGTTACTATGAAACAGTCTCACATGGGTCTGTCCTCAACGTTAGCATCAGATCAATAATGAGACAGAGGGGACAGAGGGGACAGAGTGTCCACGCTGAAAGAAATAAAATCATGTCTCACCTGAAACATCACCAACGGCAGCTGACCGAGTGTGTATGTGTCTGTGTGTGTGTGTGTGTGTGTGTGTGTCAGGATGTGGTCACACGTTCTTCCTCTCTCGGGTCGACGCTCTGCCTCTTCCTCATAGAGACAACGTCAGAGAATGCACAGACACACTGAGACACTCTGAGACACACTGAGACACTCTGAGACACTCTGAGACATATTGTCTCTGTGGACACTTTATTTTTTGTTGTTTTATTTCATTGATCTAATTTTTATTGTTTTTTAATTTTATTTTACGTAATTTTTGTTTTATATTTTTTAATTAATTTAATTTCATATTATGTTTTTATTTCATGTTAGTGTTTTATTTTATTTTATGTAGTTTTGTTTAATGTTTTTAATTTAATTTGATCTTATTCAATTTAATTTCGTTTTAATTTCTGTATTTCATTTCATGTATTTTTTTATTGTATTGTATGTTATTGTATTTTAATTAATTTTATTTTATTATTTTTTTATTTTTGTTATGTATTTTTGTTTTATTTCAATTAAATGTTTTAATTGTATGCTATTGTTTTTTATTTTATTTGGTGTATTTTAGTTTCAGATTTTTAATTTAATTTAATCTCATTTTTATTTATTTTTTATATTATATATGATTATATGATTTATTCTATTCTTTAATCATGTATTTTAATTAACTTCATGTTATGTTATTTCATTTCATATTTTATTTATTTTTAATTTAATTTTATTTCATTGTATTTATTCTGTATTGTCATGTTATTGCCATAATATTTTACTTTAATTCCATTTCATTTTATTAGGTTTTTTTTTTTGTATTTTAATTTAATTTAATTTTATCGTCATTTCACAGTTAGATTTTATTTGTTTATTGATTATTTTCATTTGTTCTTTAACTTTATTTAAAACAGTTCAACATCTCGTAGGAAAATAGAAACAACACAAACAATATGAACAGATTTAAAACAAATTTAAAACAAAATTAAAGCAGCAGGACTTTATTTACAATAAATCAGAATAGTTGTACGTGTATCTATACAGATATATAGAATATAAACTCATGCTGGTTGCTTTTGATTTTTTTAAATAAACTTTATTGAATAATAGTCATATTTTCAAAGTAAAAGTGTTTGAAACTGAGTAGAAAAAACCCCGGAAAAATACAAAGATTTCAGAGGAAATAAAGTCAAAAATAAATAAAGATATAAATAATAAACTACAGTTTAGACATAATAAAGTTATTTTGTCTTCATTTCAAAGTTAACTATGGTAGTTTGTTCCGTGTTGCTTTTATTGTGAAGTTTGGGAGCGGAAGTGTGACACCGGAAGTAGTCCGTCGCGTTTCGTCTCCGTCCTCTCGGTGCCTCTTCGGTTCAGGTCAGCACGAGACAAAATGACTTCTCAGGTTTATTTCAATGAAACGCGATTAACCGGTTGATCACCGGCGGTTTGTTCACATCAGACATGACGTGTTAATCCGGTGTTCGGTGACGACAGCGGCGTTTCCGGTGGAGCTACATGCTAATGCTAACAGACAGAATGTCGTCATTCATTCACACTGAGGGGACGTTATTAAAAGTAATGAGTTAATAAAAAGTGAACCCTTTAATCTTCCGGGTTCAGTTTGATTTTATAATTAATTTAAATTAAAGCTAACTGATGAAAATTAATTAATTAATTTGATTTTAATGATCACAGTAAACCTTAAAACAGGAACAAAACACGGGTCGTCCCTCTTATAATTATGAATTAAAACATAAAGTTACACACATTAGTTCATCTTTTGATGACTCACATATGTGTTTATGTATTTATGTTCCCACACAGACATGCTGAGGACACTGTGATGACACGCTGAGGACACGCTAAGACGAGGTCTGTGTCCAGGTCCTTCAGTCAGACATGAACTCCACACGGTGCTGAAGATTTAAAAATCATTTTGGGGTAAGTTTGAGGGCGATGTCTCTATTTCAGGCTGGATGGTGACACACATTATAGATAGTGTTATTTCCTACATGTTCTCAGCTGTGAGTCAAACGTTAACATCTTCGTGTGGTCAGAGACGTGTCTGACATGTGGAGACGTTAACGTCTTTGTGTGGTCAGAGACGTGTACATGTGGAGACGTTAACGTCTTTGTGTGGTCAGAGACGTGTCCGACATGTGGAGACGTTAACGTCTTTGTGTGGTCAGAGACGTGTCCGAACATGTGGAGACGTTAACGTCTTTGTGTGGTCAGAGACGTGTCCGACATGTGGAGACGTTAACGTCCATGTGTGGTCACAGACGTGTCCGACATGTGGAGACATTAACGTCTTCGTGTGGTCAGAGACGTGTCCGACATGTGGAGACATTAACGTCTTCGTGTGGTCAGAGACGTGTCCGACATGTGGAGACGTTAACGTCCATGTGCGGTCACATACGTGTCCGACATGTGGAGACATTAACGTCTTCGTGTGGTCAGAGACGTGTCCGACATGTGGAGACATTAATGTCTTCGTGTCGTTACAGACGTGTCCGACATGTGGAGACGTTAACGTCTTCATGTCATTACAGACGTGTCCGACATGTGGAGACGTTAACGTTCATGTCATTACAGACGTGTCCGACATGTGGAGACGTTAACGTCTTCATGTCATTACAGACGTGTCTGACATGTGGAGGTGAAGACGCAGTGTGACGGACGCCATGCTGTCTCACAGCAGGAGGACACTGTCTCTTGTGAGAAGCTGCTCAGGTGTGTGCAGGACATGCTTGTCCTCCAGCAGCAGCCCGTCCGTGGCGTCTGATGGCAGCTTGGCGGGACTCGTCCTTCGCTCCCGGTCCACAGATGTGTACCAGAACCTGGCTCTGGAGGACTGGATTGACGCCAACGTGGACCTGCAGCGCAGCGGCGTCCTGCTGCTGTGGAGGAACCGGCCATCCGTGGTCATCGGACGCCACCAGAACCCCTGGACCGAGTGCAACCTGCCGGCCATGAGGAGGGCGGGGATCCCTTTGGCCCGCAGGCGGAGCGGCGGCGGGACCGTTTTCCACGACCTCGGGAACCTCAACCTGACGTTCTTCACGTCCAAGAAGGCATACGACCGCCAGAGGAACCTGAGGGTCGTCACCGAGGCTCTGAGGCGCGTCAGGCCGGAACTGGACGTCCACGCCACCGACAGATTCGACATCTTACTCAACGGACACTTCAAGATCTCAGGTAGGGATGGATGACGCCCGCCACGTATCCCAGAGTGCACTGCAAGGGAAACATGTTTTTGATGTTTACAGGAAGTGCGTCCAGGCTGAGCAGGAAGTCATCCTACCATCACTGCACGCTGCTGCACTCTGCCAACCGCTCCGCCCTCGCCGCCGTGCTCCGCCCCTCTTGCCCCGGTATCCACAGCAACGCCACGCCCAGCGTCCCCTCGCCTGTCGCCAACCTGCAAGACCACGCCCCCACGCTGCACTGGGAGGAGCTTCTGGACGCACTGGTGCACCAGTACAACACAGGTACTCTGCTGGACACACCTGGTTACCACGGCAACATGATGACTGACTGCAGGGTCAATAATAATAATAACATAATAACCACCGTCACCATGACGACCGACTGAGACACACACACATAAATGAATAACTTCAGGACGGATTGTTTAACAAACACCTGCTGCTGTTACTATGGAAACTGTTGTCCTTTGTGTTGTAAATAAAGTTGTGGACGTATTTAAAGAGCAGCTGTGACATCACCACTCTGTGTCCTCATCTCAGAGTTCGGCCTCCACGCCGCCTCCACGCTCGTGGACCCGGCTGACGAGTCAGCGTTTCCTGGTATCAGCAGGGCGGCGGCGGAGCTGCGCAGCTGGGGCTGGACGTTCGGCAAAACGCCAAAATTCAGCGTCCAGACCGTCCTGGAGCTGACAGACACTGACGGCGCTCGCAGCTCCGCCCGGCTGCACGTGGAGGTGAAGAACGGCGTGATGGAGAGCTGTGAACTGGACGTTCCCGCAGACTGGCTGCCGCGGCGGCTGAGCGGCGAGCTGAGCAGCGTGCTGGTGGGCGAGAGGTTTTGCGCTCAGCGAGCGGCCGCAGCAGTTTGTGAGCTGCTGAGGTCAGAGAGCGGCGAGCTGCAGAGCAGACTGCACGTCCTGTGTGACGCCGTGGTGTCCGCCATGGGCTGAAGTACAGACGACCAGCTGTGTGTGTTACATCACTGTCATTGTTTTTTTGTACATGTGGCCATGAGATAATTTATCAATAAACAATAAATAAATAAATGAAAATAAAATAAATGTATTTTCTCATTTGAGGAAACAAAAGAAATAAAACCATAAATAAATTCTGTGTTGATCAGTTTATTATCGATTATTGACACCAGTTCACGGGTCACAGCCACCGTCACAGGTCATGCCGCAGCGCGCATGCGCATCACGGCGGACTGAGCCATGCGTGCAGCTAGGAGCTGTGACGTAGGGCGGACAGGAAACAGGAGGTGTCACTCTGATGTTTTCTCCCGGAACTCAGACTCAAAGTTGTTTATGAATATTTACTAACAGTATTTTTAAATTATTTTCAACGGTATAATATTTACTAACGTGTTGTTGAATTATGTGTTAATTTATTTCTGTTTATCGGCGAGGTTCGTCGTCACTCTGTAATAAACAACACGACGTTAAAAAGAGAAACGGAACAAAACATCAAATTGTTTTTATTCCCACAACATATCGTTTTATAATAAAAATGAAAAGAAAATAAATATTCTTAGATTTTTACATTTTAATTTGCAGAATTTTGATATTTGCTTAATATTTTTGTGGGTTTCTTTTTGTCGTGTTTATAGAGGTTGTTTCATTTTCACACAAATAAAACTGACAACAAACAAACAAACAAGATATTTATCTCACGTTTACTGTAATGGGTTTCTATGGAAACGGCAGCGCGTGCACAGCTCGGTTGGATGAAGGAGGGGGGGAAAAAAGGTGCAGAGTGACACCTCCTCCTGTGTCCGCCACGAGGCGATCTGTGTGTGGATGTGAGCCGTCGTGAGTGTCGGTGCAGCAGCGGAGCGAGAACCGGAGAACCGCAGCGGCAGGATGGGGAAGAAACAGAAGAAATCCGGGGAGGACAGGTACGGGGAAACTCACCTGGGTGGCACACATCACCTGAGCGCGCTGACACCGGGCACGCGACAACTTTACCGCCGCGCGGACACCTCAAACACAGGCCCGGCTAGCTGCTAGCTGTTAGCTTAGCGGCTAGCGGCTAACCACGAGTCAGAGGAAGTGAGCGGGTGATGGTTTAAATAAAAAAAACTCAATTACACGCCACACTCACAGGGGCGAGCTGACACGCGCTCACCTGGGCTCACCTGAGCCAGCACGAGCGTGTTTACAGCCCTGTGGGTGTTAGCTCGAGGAGTGGTTAGCATAGCTTAGCTTCCAGAGAGCCGGTTGTTAGCTAACGTTAGTGTCAGGGCTGAACCTCCAGCGCCACGCCGGGCTTCAGCCATCACACATCGGCCCTGACAGTCACTGAAACCGGCCTGGACACGGCTCTGTGACCGCGCCAGGAGGCTAGGTGCTAATGCTAACGGCAGTCACAGCCAGGCTGGAGAAGCCAGGCTAGCTGTTAGCATCGTGATCTGTGACATGGATGTGACAGCTAACAGAGGGGCTGATGTAACACACCTGAGCTCTGTGTCAGGTACTCACGTTAATGTAGTAACAGTACTCCTGAGAGGAAAAGTATTACTGCAGTAACAGTACTGTGAAAACAGTCCTCTGAGACGATAAAGATTAAATGAGATTAAATGTGTAAATTTCTATGACAAATGTTGGATTTCCTTTGAGATCAAAGTCGTAAACTTACACGAATAAAAACAAATATTCTAACTAAAAAAATGAAGCAGAACAAACTTTAATTTTCTCTGGAATTAAATTTGTAAATTTATGAAAACAACTTGTATTTTTTCAAGCAAGTCATAAATTTACAGCATGAGAAAAAAAAACCTTTAAATATATTCTGAGATTAAATTTGGGAATTAAAAAAGATATTTTTGTAAGATTATAGAGTCATACATTTATGAAACAAAGACCTCAGAATTTCTGAGACTTACGTAAAAAATGTACGAGTTAAAAACTCGAACAGTGACGTAAATTTACATGAAAAAAACTCACAAATGTAAAAAAAACTTTTTTGAGAGATTAGAGTCATACATTACTGAGAAAAAAACTGATATTCTCTGAAATAAAACTTTAATTTATAGAAAAAAAAGATTAAATTAGTATGTTTCTCCAAAACACAGATGGATTTTGTCAGAAATTAAAGTCACAAATTTATATAATAAAAAACTTTTCTGAGATTGAAGTCATAATTTTTGAAAAAAGAAATATATGAGAAAAAACGTTATCAGAACAAACGTCACAGAATCAAAAGAGTCGGACATGTAACACAACAGCGTCAGCCTCTAGTGTGACATATAACATACCTGTCAGCAGCTCTGTTTAAACAATAACAATGACATCACATGTCAGTAACAATCATTTAGCGTCCCTGTTATATGGCGGATGATCTCGTCCTCTGCTTGGAGGGTAAGGAGCTCCTGGACCTCATTGTTTGAGTTAGCTGCTAATTGCTAACAGCTGCTGTTCTTCTTCTTTGAGTTAGCTGCAAACTGCTAACAGCTGCTGTTCTTCTTCTTTGAGTTAGCTGCTAACTGCTAACAGCTGCTGTTCTCTGAGTTAGCTGCTAACTGCTAACAGCTACTGTTCTTCTTTGAGTTAGCTGCTAACTGCTAACAGCTGCTGTTCTTCTTTGAGTTAGCCGCGAACTACTAAGAGCTGCTGTTCTTCTTTGAGTTAGCCGCTAACTGCTACCAGCTGCTGTTCTTCTTCTTTGAGTTAGCCGCAAACTAACGGCTGCTGTTCCTCTTTGAGTTAGCTGCTAACTACTAACAGCTGCTGTTCTTCTTTGAGTTAGCCGTTAACTGCTACCAGCTGCTGTTCTTCTTCTTTGAGTTAGCCGCAAACTAACAGCTGCTGTTCCTCTTTGAGTTAGCTGCTAACTGCTAACAGCTGCTGTTCTTCTTTGAGTTAGCTGCTAACTACTAACAGCTGCTGTTTTTCTTTGAGTTAGCTGCTAACTGCTAACAGCTGCTGTTCTTCTTTGAGTTAGCTGCTAACTACTAACAGCTGCTGTTCTTCTTTGAGTTAGCTGCTAACTGCTAACAGCTGCTGTTCTTCTTCTTCTTTGAGTTAGCCGCTAACTGCTAACAGCTGCTGCTGTTCTTCTTCTTTGAGTTAGCTGCTAACTGCTAACAGCTGCTGTTCTTCTTTGCGTTAGCTGCTAACAGCTACTGTTCTTCTTTGAGTTAGCTGCTAACTACTAACAGCTGCTGTTCTTCTTTGAGGAGAACAGCAGCTGTTAGTAGTTAGCAGCTTTAACCAGCAGACACAGGCTGGATCAGTTTGATGTGTCTCTGTTGGTTCAGCAGGAAGTGAGCGTGGATCAGTTTTGTGTCAGGTGACGATGACCTCAGTCACAGGGGGCTGATGGGAAATAAAAGGCTGAAGAGAGAATGTGGAGTCAGCAGCTCTTTGTTCTCTCTCTCTCACACACACACACACACACACACACACACACACACACACACACACACAAGGTCAGTGTTAAAGCCTGGACATCAGTCACTATTGATTGATAGTTTGATTGATTAATTGATTGATGATGTCATTGATGTGTCATTAGTGCCAAAGACGACGGTATCGACATTGACGCTCTGGCCGCAGAGATCGAAGGAGCCGGAGCCTCCAAAGAGTCCAAAGGGAAGAAGAAGAAGAAAGGAGCAAAGAGAGACGACTACGAGTATGGCAACGCTCCTCCTCCTCCTCCTCCTCCTCTAACACCTGGGCCCTGTTTCAGAGAAATCAAAGAAAACTTGAGTTTTACGTTTCTCAAAGCCAGCTCAGCGTAACCCTGAGTTAGTTACTATGGCAACACACTCTGTGAAGTAAACCTGCTGAGTCACAGGTTTGATGTATGTTAGACACACTCTGTCATCACGAGGGATGCACCGAAATGAAAATTTGTGGCTGAAGCCGAATAATATTAAACGCTTGGCCGAATACTGAATATTGTTTAGTTGTTCATTAGTTTTTGCAGATGAACCCTCCAGATTAGTGTTGTCACGGTACCAAAA
>NC_065521.1:2360535-2366439 GCF_006386435.1 Epinephelus moara | reverse complement strand
TGTCTGTGACCCCCGTTCAACCCACAATCGGTGGGATTCGCCTTTCGTTTCTGCTGCTGGTTGAAATCTGTAGGCTGCTCGCACAGCGTGCTGAATGATTTAAGCCTATTTTGCTCGCTCAAAACTATTTTTAGTCGCAAATGCGAGTGCCGTGACGGACGGATCGCCACACTACCAACATTTTACTTATTTATTATTATTATTTTACTTATTCCACCCAATACCGAATGTGTGTTTTTTTGCAATATTCGGCCGAATATATTCGGTGCATCCCTACTCATCACATGACATCACATTACCTGTTAACAAATCTCTGATTCAGTTTTGGATGAAATCAGTGGCTCTGATTTTAACTCCACTTCCTGTCTCTGAGAATCATGTTATCTGCACTTCCCTCAGGCTGACTGAGCCTGATCAGCTGCTCTGTTTCTCAGATCAGGATCAGAGATTGTTGAGCCTGCTTTCTGAAATAGGGCCCTGACCATCTCCTCATCTTCATCCTCTTCCTCGTTTTCATCCCCTTCCTCCTCCTCTTCTTCGTCTTCATCCCCTTCCTCCTCCTCTTCCTCGTCTTCATCCCCTTCCTCTTCCTCTTCTTCGTCTTCATCCCCTTCCTCCTCCTCTTCTTCGTCTTCATCCCCTTCCTCCTCCTCTTCTTCGTCTTCCTCCCCTTCCTCCTCCTCTTCTTCGTCTTCATCCCCTTCTTCCTCCTCCTCCTCCTCCTCCTCTTCTCTCTGTATCTCAGTGTCTTCTTCTGTCTACCTGTGTGTGCTCCTGCAGTGAGGAGGACATCCTGAAGGAGCTGGAGGAGTTGTCTCTGGAGACGCAGGGTGGGAAAACAAAGGTAAACATACCTGGACAACTTTGTCCTCTTCATCATCATCATCATCATCATCATCATCATAAACATATGAAGTCCAGATTCATCAATGTGACCAGAAAATAAATAATAAATAAATAACAGAACATCAGCAGATAAAATATAAGTTAGATATTTTTTTCATAAACTCAGGTTTTTCAATTCTCAAAAGAAAAAAAAGAAATTAAACATTAAGTAAATTATTGTTATTATTATTATTATTATTATCATTATTATTATAAAACCTTTAGTTATGATTATACAAATAAAATACAGGAATTAAAAGAAATGCAAATTAAATGAATTACCTAAATAAATCAAAAGTAAATAATATGTCGCCTTATTATTTTTCCTTGAAGTCAGGTCTTTCATTTAGAATAATAATAAATCAGTTAAAACAATAAGTAATGATAATAATAACATTGATAAATAAAATAAAAACCAAATTAAATTAATTAATAAGATCTAAGTTGAATAATGTGTGGTCTTTTTTTCTTATTTTTATTAAAGTCAGGCTTTTGAATTCTCAAAGTTAATAGTAATAAACATTTATCAACATTAAAGTAAGAAAAATAAACAAACTTTAAAGTGAAATAAAAATGATCATTAAATATAAACTAAAATACATAAATATTAAAGACAAAATAAAATACAAATTAAATTAAATAATAAAATCTAAGTTGAACAATGTGTAGTCTTTCTTATTTGTATGAAACTCAGGTTCTTTGAACTGTCAGTGAGTTTTTCATGATCTTATATCGCTTATATAGGTTTTGTCAAAACATTGATAATTTTTTACCAAAACTGAACATGAAAAAAGATTCACACAGCATCCCATAATCCTCTGTGAAGATGTTTCCATACATCAGTTTCACGGTCGTTTATCCCTGTCACTTAAAGCTGTGTCTCCATTTAACTCTGCAGAAAGTCGACCCTGCGCAGGAAGAGGAGAGCGTCGAGCCTCCGAAACCAGAGAAGAAGAAAACCAGGAAGGGGAAGAAGGGCGGCGCCAGCCCCGAGGATGAGGAGGGAGATGACGAAGGTCAGGTGGATGGAGAGAGGAACGGAGAGCAGAAAGACGCCAAGGTCAGGAAGTCAATGTTTAAAAAACCCCAAGAACATTTAAATTCAGAAAGCAGATGTTCTGTCTACGTCACAAAGATTTAACATACAATAACTTTATATTTCAGATTATATTCAGTTTATATTTCAGATTATATCAAGTTTATATTTCAGATTATATTCAGTTTATATTTCAGATTATATCAAGTTTATATTTCAGATTATATTTCAGATTATATTCAGTTTATATTTCAGATTATATCAAGTTTATATTTCAGATTATATTTCAGATTATATAAGGTTTATATTTCAGATTATATAAGGTTTATATTTCAGATTATATTTCAGATTATATAAGGTTTGTATTTCAGATTATATTTCAGATTATATAAGGTTTATATTTCAGATTATATTTCAGATTATATAAGGTTTGTATTTCAGATTATATTTCAGATTATTATATTTCAGATTATATAAGGTTTGTATTTCAGATTATATTTCAGATTATATAAGGTTTATATTTTAGTTTATATACATTTATATTTCACTCTCGTCACCATTAAAAACAAACAGCAACACTAGTCAAAGTAATTTGTCCCTTCTGAGCCTCTGTCCTTAAACGTTTCTCTTCCCGTCTCCAGGCACCTCCTGCTGCTCCTCCCTCCGACTCTGATGATGACAGCGGCTCACGCTCTCGCCTCAACGCCAAACGAGGCAGCAAACCGCCAGTATCTGACGAGGACACAGCTGTGAGGAAGGGAGGAGGGAAAGATGAGGACGTGTCAGAAGACGACGACGAGGAGTTCCCCTCCAGGAGAGACAAGAAAAAGAAGAACAAAGGCAAAGCGGCGAAGGCGGACAGCGAGGACGAGGAGGACGAGGAGGCAGGGGGCTTCAAGATGAAGACAGCGGCGCAGAAGAAGGCGGAGAAGAAGGAGCGAGAGAAGAAGAAGAAGGAGGAGGAGAGGCTGAAGCAGAAGAAGCTGAGGGAGAAGGAGGGCAGCGTGGAGCCCAAGAAAGAGCCAGAGAAGACGACAGAGGAGGCCACGCCCCCTCCTGTAGCTCCACCTGTAGCAGCAGCAGAGGAGCAGGAAGGGGTGGAGCCTGCAGGGGAAGGTGAGACAGTAACAGTGGAGTGTAGTATTGACATAAAGTTAAATAGTTTTCTAATAAAGTTAAATAAAGCACTGTTCTAATAAAGTTAAATAAAGTACTATAGCATATAGCATTTATCATTCTAGTCTTCTTAAATGTCCCTAAATGGACTCCATGGCTTTTTTTTCATTAAGTCTTCTTTGTTTTTGTTTTGTTGTTTGTAGAGGAGATGGAGGGCGACAAGAAGAAGAAAGACAAGAAGAAGAAGAAAGGGGAGAAGGAGGAGAAGGAGAAGAAGAAGGGACCCAGCAAGGCCACAGTGAAGGCCATGCAGGAGGCTCTGGCCAAGATGAAGGAGGTGAGGCACTGTGGGAAATGAGTCCTGGAGCGGTGGTGGGAGAACTGTCTCTAAGAGCTACGTGTTTTTTAACGTGCTCTGTGTTATTTTTTAAGGTTGTTTTGTTGCGTGTTTTATATTATTATATATTTATGTGCTTTTTTTTTTTTTTTACATGTTTTTCTTTACGTCTTGAATGTTGTTGTTTTTTTAGGTCTTTCACATGTTTTATTTTAGGTGCTCATCACGTTTCTTTTTAGTGTTTTTACATCTTTATGTGTGCTGTTTGTAGGAGGAGGAGCGAGCCAAGAGGGAGGAGGAGGAGCGTCTGAAGAGGCTGGAGGAGCTGGAGAAGCAGAGGCAGGAGCAGGTAACAGCTCCTCCTTTCATTTGTCCTTTGACTGTCAAGAGTGCTGTGTGACTCCTGACCCCTCTTATTCCTCCTCCTCCTCCTCCTGTAGGAGCGTCTGGAGCTGGAGCGGAAGGAGAAGAAGAAGCAGAAGGAGAAGGAGAGGAAGGAGCGTTTGAAGAAGGAGGGGAAACTGCTGACTAAAGCTCAGAGGGAGGCTCGAGCTCGCGCTGAGGCCACGCTAAAGCTGCTGCAGGCTCAGGGTGAGGAGGCGTCCACCATTCACATGGCCTTGCTCCCACAGGAAGTCCCGCCTCCACAGCACTGACAGTATAATTACTCCATAGTACACAGCACTGACAGTATATTTACTCCATCGTACACAGCACTGACAGTATAATTACTCCATAGTACACAGCACTGACAGCATGTTTTCTCCATAGTGTAAAGTAGTGACAGTATAATTGCCCCATTGTATAAAGTAGTGACAGTATAATTACTCCATAGTATACAGTAGTGACAGTATAATTGCTCCATAGTATACAGTAGTGACAGTATAATTACTCCATAGTATAAAGTAGTGACAGTATAGTTGCTCCATAGTATACAGTAGTGACAGTATAATTAGTCCATAGTATACAGTAGTGACAGTATAATTGCTCCATAGTATACAGTAGTGACAGTATAATTACTCCATAGTATACAGTAGTGACAGTATAATTGCTCCATAGTGTAAAGTAGTGACAGTATAATTGCCCCATTGTATAAAGTAGTGACAGTATAATTGCTCCATAGTATACAGTAGTGACAGTATAATTACTCCATAGTATAAAGTAGTGACAGTATAATTACTCCATAGAATACAGCACTGACAGTTTATTACCTGTGCAGGTGTTGAAGTGCCATCCAAAGACTCGATGCCAAAGAAGAAGCCGGTCTATGGGAGGAGGAAGAAGCCCAACGCTCAGACTCCTGAAGGTACCAACAGTGAAGCTAACAGGTGGCGGGGTCCGCCTCTGTTCACCCTGATACACAATAACACTTCTGTCCCTCATAGAAACGTCAGAGGTGACCTCGCCGACGTCGGAGACACCAGAGCCTGTTGCCATGGAGACAGAGGCTGAGACGCCGGCAGTTGAGACGCCAGCAGCAGAGCCTGGTGAGTTGGGAGGAGTAAGGGGTTAGAGATAGGATGATGATGATGATGATGATGATTTTGGGGACGTTTTGTCACCATGACGACCTCCTTTCCTCTACTTCCTTTCTTTCTGTCTCTTTGACCTCGTCCCTTCTGTGTTTTGTCGTCCTCCTTCGTGTCGCTGTGGACAGAGGTGAAGCCAGAGGCAGCAGTGGACGACTGGGAGGCCATCGCCACCGATGAGGAGAAAGGTGAGGAAAACCATCAGACTGAAGTACAAGTACTGGTAGTTACTTGTAGAAGTAGAAGTACTCTGAGTACTTGAGGTAATCCTTGTCCTGTGTCAGAGTTGAAGAAGGTCCACATCGAGGTGAAGGAGGACACCGCTGCTCCACCTCAGCCCACGGGCAGCGAGGAAGATGAGGAGGACGAGGAGGATGAGGAGGAAGAGGACGAGGAGGATGAGGAGGAGGATGACGATGAAGATGATGATGAGGAGGAGGAGAGTGAGGAGGAGAAGGAGGCAACAACGACGACGGCGGCAGTGAGTCAGGCGAAGCGGAGGCCGACGAAGGAGAGCGAAGACGAGAGCAGCGGGAGCGAGGATGATGATGGGATGACGAAGGAGGAGCGACTGTACGACCGAGCCAAGAGGAGGATTGAGGTGAGAGGAGGACAGGAGGAGTCAGAGCTCATCTGTCCTCAGCTCCGCCTCCTACTGACTTCCTGTTTCCATGTGTTTCCATAGAAACGGAGGGCGGAGAACCTGAAGAATGTGGACCTGGACAGACTGAGAGCTCCTGTGGTCTGTGTGCTGGGACATGTGGACACTGGGAAGACCAAGATCCTGGACAAGGTGACCTCTACTGTTTACTGTTTAACTGATATTGTTTACTGATTATTGTTCAGCGTTTATTGTTAACTGTTTAATGTTTATTGAATGTTAGCTGACTGTTACTATTAGCTGACTGTTACTATTAGCTGACTGTTACTGTTAGCTGACTGTTACTGTTAGCTGACTGTTACTGTTAGCTGACTGTTACTGTTAGCTGACTGTTACTATT
>NC_065521.1:2334738-2358283 GCF_006386435.1 Epinephelus moara | reverse complement strand
TTAGCTGACTGTTACTATTAGCTGACTGTTACTGTTAGCTGACTGTTACTATTAGCTGACTGTTACTGTTAGCTGACTGTTACTATTAGCTGACTGTTACTGTTAAATGACTGTTACTATTAGCTGAGTGTTACTGTTAGCTGACTGTTACTGTTAGCTGACTGTTACTGTTAGCTGACTGTTAGCTGCTTGTTAGCCGATTATTAGCTGGCTGTTAGCTGTACAGTTACTGTTAGCTGACTGTTAGCTGCCTGTTAGCTGATTGTTAGCTGGCTGTTAGCTGGCTGTTAGCTGTACAGTTCCTGTTAGCTGACTGTTAGCTGTATAGTTCCTGTTAGCTGACTGTTAGGTGAACAGTTACTGTTAGCTGACTGCTTGCAGAGACTTCTTGTGTGACTGGATCCTGTTGGTATCGTAGGAGCAGTGCAGTAATAAACCTTTCTTTGTGTGTGTGTGTGTGTGTGTGTGTGTGTAGCTGCGACACACTCATGTCCAGGACGGGGAGGCCGGAGGAATCACTCAGCAGATCGGAGCCACAAACGTCCCCAAAGAGACGATTGAGGAGCAGACCAAGATGGTCAAAAACGTACGACAACACACACACACACACACACACACACACACACACAGTGGTGTTAGCTCAGGGGTTCTTCGTCATGTGTTGATCATGTGTGTGTCGTGTGTTCAGTTTGACAAAGAGGACCTCAGGATCCCCGGCATGCTGATCATCGACACACCAGGACACGAGTCCTTCAGGTAACTCAGACCCCCAGTCCTCATGTCGTCATGGTGACATGGATCCAACTGTGACCTGACTCTGTGTGTGTGTGTGTGTGTGTGTGTGTGCGTGCTCAGTAACCTGAGGAACAGAGGCAGCTCTCTGTGTGACATCGCCATCCTGGTGGTCGACATCATGCACGGCCTGGAGCCGCAGACGCTCGAGTCCATCAACCTGCTGAAGGAGAAGAAGTGCCCCTTCATCGTCGCCCTCAACAAGGTCAGTCTCCTCCTCCTCCTCCTCCTGCTGCTCCTCACCTGTCTGCTTCTTCCTCTTCATCTTGTTATCTGACGGTGTTTGTCGTGGTCAGGTCGACCGTCTGTACGACTGGAAGAAGAGTCCAGAGACGGACATCGTGGCCACGCTCAAGAAGCAGAAGAAGAACACAAAGGACGAGTTCGATGAGAGAGCCAAGGCTGTCATCGTGGAGTTCGCTCAGCAGGTGTCACTCATTACATCATCACCTCAACAGCCAATCAGAGCAATTATTGTCTATAAGGGCTTTAAGCGTTTTACATATTTACAGTGTTATATTTGTTATAATGAAGCTGAGACTGCACATTAATACAAGTTATACAGACAACTAAATATGAGATTATTTACAAAAAATACTATCAAAAAATGTATTTACTAAAGTATGTTAACAAAACTATTTTACAAAAATTTAATTAAGGAAAAATATTTCCACAAATAATACAATTACAAAAATACATATACATTAAATATTTCACAAAAAATATATTTACAAAAATACATTTAAGAAAAAATATTTATTACAAAAATAAATTAACGAAAAATATATTTACAAAAAAATAATTTACCAAAAATATATTCACAAAAAAAAGTTGAAAAATATTTAAATTTACAAAAAAAAATATTTACAAAAACATATCTCAATACTGATTGGCTATCGTGGCGATAATCGGGCACTGACGTTCAGATTTCTGAACTCTTGTGAATAAGCGCATGACGTTAATCGCGCTACTTGCTTAATTCGCACCACTTTTTGTCTATTTTGTGTCATTCACGTTGCATCCATCACACTGCCTGGTATGACTTTACATGTAATTGCGTCTTCACACTGACTTTACGTTTAATTCATTGTGCGAATTATTTTATTTACACCCGATTTGAACACAACGTGATATTGTGGTTTTCTTGTGTGAGACTGGTTCACCAAACGTGATGCAAATTTTCGCGTTTGAACACCAGGATATTTTTGTTAACTCGCTTTATACACACGTGAAATCATTGAGTTGATAACCGAACATCCAATACAGCCTCTGCGTCTTACGTCCCCAGAGGATCACAATGCTGATTGGCTATCGCGGCAAGAATTTGGTCACTGAAGTTAAAGTGCTTCTTCTTTTTTTCTTTCGTGAACAAGCCTATGAAGTCAAATCACGCTACTCACTTAATGTGCATATTTTGCGTCATTAGCATCGCATCCATCTCAATGTCTGGCAGGACTTTGAACCTAACTCTGTCTTTACATTGACTTTTTTACGGAATTTACTTGTGGAAATTGTTTTTATTTGTGCCTGGAGTGAACACAACATAATGTTGTGGTTTTCTGGTGTCAGATGGGTTTACCAAATCTGATTCAAAGTTTTGTGTCGCATTTACGTGAGTTTGAATGCGAGAATATTTCGTGAGTTATTTTTCAAAAAATAAAAAATAACTTTTTTCCCACCGTATCCCAGAGTCCCTTGAAATAGAAAAAACTTGACAAATATTGTTAATGAATTTAAATATATTTATGTATAAAAGACACAATAATAAATAAAGGTACAATAAGTAAAATCGAACCAACTAACGTTTCAGAATTATTTTTTATATGGACCTAAAAATTAATTAGAATCAGAAATACTTAATTGATCCCTGAGAGGAAGTTGTGAATAGTTACAGTAGCTCCAACGTAAAGAATGACTATAAGTAAGAATTAGAATATGAAATACAAGTATGTAAAGATAAAGCAGTAAAATAAAATAGAAATGAAAATGTGCATTAAAATAAAAATGAAAAATAGAATGTGCATCATGCTAACGTGTTTAACACCAGTACTTAAGATATTTGAATGTTAAAAATAAAATAAATATCGTCACTGTGCTGAGGCTGTAAGTGTGAAATTTAACTACAATATACACATCAGTAGAATAAACAAGACTAGATTATTAAAGTAAACGGTACAGTGTGTAGTGTACGGTTACGTCCATGATGAACCAATACTGTAATTTTAGAAATTCTTCAGATTGTATTTTATGTATTTATTTTCCTTTTTTATTTTTTATTTAAGTTATAATCTGTAACTAAGCCCAAAATTTAAATTTTGTATAATTTTCAACAAGTGTAATTAATTTTTCATGTGGTTTATCATGTAAAGTATTTCTTCAATTTACTGAATTTGTATTTTTTTTTTAATAAAACCATCCCCCTTTTTGTAGTTTTCAAAAGTTGTGTGAAATTTCTATGAAAACAAAAGAAAAATTCACAAATGTCATTAATACATCAAAATAAATTAATGTACAGGAGAAACAATAATGAAAAGGGTAAAACAGGTAAACTACAACCCAAGTTGAAATATTTTTAGACAGTTATTTGGAGAAAAAAGCTAATATTTTAACAAAGTCATAATATAGTTGTATTTCAAGTAAAAGTTGAAATGTTTTGAGAAAAAAAAAAAATTAATGCAGAAATACATTACCAGAAGAAATATTGTTATTCTCTTAAAGTCCAAATAATTCAAGAGAAAAAAATGTAAGAAAAAAGCTGTACTAATTTGAAATAAATGAAATATTGAAAACCAAAATGTTAAAGAAATATTTGTAATATTTTAGGAAAAAATCAAAACACTCTCAGAAAAAGTTTAACATTTTGAGGAAAAGTCATACATTTAGAAAAAAGTCCAAACATTTTGAGAGGACACAAAATATCATGAGGAAAAAAAGGTCAAAATATTTTAAGTAAAAAAGTATTTTAAGAAAAATATATTTGTAGAAAAATAAATGAAAAATAAGTTAAAATATTTGAAGAAAAAGTTGAAATATTTTGATGAAAAATAATAGTTAATGCAAAAATATAATATTATGAAAAGACATATTGTTATATTTTAAGAAAAAGTCCAAATAATTTAACAGAAAAAAATGTCAAGAACAAGTTGTAATATTTTGTGAAAAATATTTATGACAAAATGAAAAATATTGTAAGAGAAATTTGTAATATTTAAAAATTCAAAATGCGAAAAAATCAAATGTCCTGTGATTCCTGAAGATTATGAATTCAGTATTTCTTAAATTTAGGGACTATCTTTAAAATGAATCTAACTCTAACTTCCTCTACAGTTTCCACAGTATCCAAAAGTTGTTCTGAAACAATAAAAACCTAACAAAAGTTGTTGATATATTTAAATAAATTCATACACAACAGGAACAGCAGTGGGCCCAGGACGGAGCCTTGAGGAACCCCTTCAATAACTTATGTTGTTGTTCCTCAGGGTCTTAACGCTGCCTTGTTCTATGAGAACAAAGACCCCCGGACGTTCGTGTCGTTGGTTCCCACCTCGGCCCACAGTGGTGACGGGATGGGAAACCTCATTGCCCTATTGGTTGAGCTCACACAGACCATGTTAGCGCGCCGGCTAGCGCACTGCGACGAGCTGCGGGCTCAGGTCATGGAGGTAAGAGATGTTTTTAGATTCTACGTGATCTCCACAGTTTGAACGGACGCAGCTGACGGAGTCCGTGTGTTCAGGTGAAAGCGCTGCCCGGAATGGGAACCACAATAGACGTCATCCTGATCAACGGCCGCCTGCGGGAGGGAGAGACCATCATCGTGCCGGGGGTGGAGGGACCAATCGTAACGCAGATCAGAGGGTTGCTGCTACCGCCTCCTCTGAAAGAGCTCCGAGTCAAGGTAAAAGCAGTTTGTTTCAAAATAAAAGCCCACAGAAACTCTGCCCATGATGTCGCTGATATCAGAAGAAAAGTATGTGGACACCTGTGTTACAGTCATGTGATGATGTAACCCGGGATTATGACATCATGGGCGTCACTATGTGTTTTACTCTTCCTCTCTGAGAGTTTAATTGACTGGTTGATTGATTGATTGATTGAGTGATTGATTGATCGGTTGGTGTGTGCAGAGCCAGTACGAGAAGCACAAGGAGGTGTCAACGGCTCAGGGCGTGAAGATCCTGGGTAAGGACCTGGAGAAGACGCTGGCTGGGCTCCCCCTGCTGGTGGCTTACAAGGACGATGAGGTCCCCGTCCTGAAGGTAACACACACACACACAACACACACACACACACACACACACATACAGAAGGACCGTACTGGCCCCGTGAAGCTCCCAGTTGACCGACTTGCTGCTGGTTTTCAGGACGAACTGGTGCGGGAGCTCAAACAGACTCTGAGCTGCATCAAGCTGGAGGAGAAAGGCGTTTACGTCCAGGCGTCCACGCTGGGGTCACTGGAGGCGCTGCTGGAGTTCCTCCGCACATCTAAAGTCCCCGTGAGTAGACGCTATGTGTCGACGCTATGTGTCTGAGCTTTTACTCTGAAAAGCAACAGGAAGTAGAAGCTGACAGAGGAGCTGTGTGTGTGTGTGTGTGTCTCTGCAGTACGCTGGGATCAACATTGGCCCGGTTCATAAGAAGGACGTCATGAAGGCGTCCACGATGCTGGAGCACGACCCGCAGTACGTCATCTTTTTTTTATAGGTTGACAGAAGACGGTTTGATTTCATAAACAGCTCAGTGACAAACTTTATTTAGATCTTTAACAGTTATAAGAAGTCTTAATAATTACAGAAAATATATATTGTGACAATAACATTTAAGTAAAGTAAAACTTGAGAAGAAAGCTGTAATATTTTAGCAACATCCTAATATTTGATCATATTTGAAGAAAAAGTCAAATTATTTTAAGAAAAACATTAGATTTTGAGAAAATTCCTTAATGTTTGAATAAAGTCAGTGTTGTGAGGAAAAAATATATACTTAGAGAAAAAGTAATATTTAATGCAAAAATATAAAATTATGAGAAGGAATATTGTTATATTTTAAGAAAAAATCTAAATACTCTCAGAAACATTTTGAGGAGAAGTCATGTAGTTGGAATCCAGAAGAAATTTAAGTTAAAAATAAAGTAATTTTAGGAAAACAGTTATTTTGTAAGCAACAATTAAGATTTTAAGAAAGTTGATATATTTTAAGACAAACAAAATATTTTGAGAAAAACATTTAAATTTAAACATTTAGTGCAAAAAACCAACCAAACAAAAAAAAAACACATTAGGAAAATAAATACTGCAGTATTTTAAGAAAGTCCAAAGAATATAAGAAAAATAATGTTAAGAAAAAGTTGAAATATTTTAAGAAAAATCTTGATATTTAGGAAAAGGTCATATTATTTCCAGTAAAAGTTGAAATCCTTAAAAAAATTAACCATTTTCAGAAAAAAGTCATTATTCTAAGAAAAAGTCATGTTTACAGGACAAAGCCGTAACATTTTGAGACGAAATATTCTCAAATATCGTGAGTAAAGGTCAAAATGTTTTAAGTGTTTTAAGATTCATTTATTTTTTAAGAAAAAATACAAAATACATATAGAGAAATAAATTAACATTATTTGTCATATTTTAAGAAAAAAACATTTTGAGAAAAGTAATATTTCACGGAAATGTCATATTTTAACAAAAAGTTTTTTTTCAGCTATTCGAAAGAGAAAATGGAATTTTAAGCAAAATAAAGTATTAAATTCAGAAAAATTCATAATATTTTAAGAAAAAAAAATTGCGAAAAAATTGTATTTTAAATAAAAGTTGTCATATTTTACAAAAGGCTGAAATATTTTCAATAAAATTTATATTTTAAGTTAATTTGAGAAAAAATATTCTAAGAATGTCGGAATATTTTTAGATAAAGTCAACATTTTAAGCAAAAATTTTCATATTGAAGAAAAAAATACATTTTTAGAAAAACTAACATTTTAAGGAAAGCCCTAATTGTTATATTTTTTTAAAAGTTGAAATATTGTAAGCAAATCAGTCATCGGACGGGAGAGAACGGAGCTGTGGTTTGTGATGATGATGATGATGATGACATACATGTGCAGGTACGCGGTGATCCTGGCATTTGATGTAAAGGTGGAGCGGGAGAGTCAGGACATGGCCGACAGTCTGGGCGTTCGGATCTTCTCGGCTGAGATCATCTACCATCTGTTCGACTCCTTCACCAAGTACAGGGAGGACTACAAGAAGGCCAAGCAGGACGAGTTCAAGTAGGAGGACGCTGCCTTTGTTTATCAGGCTTTGTTGTTGTTTGTTTGTTTGTTTGTTTGACTCTTTGTTTGTGTTGTGGTCAGGCACATAGCCGTGTTCCCGGCGAAGGTGCGAGTTCTTCCTCAGTTCATCTTTAACTCCAGAGATCCCATCGTCATGGGCGTCAGCATCGAGGCCGGGGTCCTCAAACAAGGGACGCCGCTCTGTGTCCCCAGCAAAGGGGTAAGCCACGGCCACAGACAGCGAGCTTCCTGTGTGACATCATTCACCTGATTAACCACGCCGTCTGTTTCAGTTCGTGGACATCGGCGTGGTCACCAGCATCGAGATGAACCACAAGGCTGTCGACACCGCCAAGAAAGGCCAGGAGGTATGCATCAAGATCGAGCCCATCCCCGGGGAGTCGCCCAAGATGTATGGACGCCATTTTGAAGCCACCGACATCATCGTCAGCAAGGTCAGGAGGAGGAGGAGGAGGAGGGGGCGTGGTTAAACTCTGTGGAGACATTTTTATTTAAAACACCTGAGTCAAGAGTTCGCAGGATGTTTTTTTTGTCTGTCACCGCGGTAACGAGGAAAGTTTGTTTCCTGGAGGGTGTGATGTCACAGCCAGGAGACAGGCATGAAAGAGAGGAGGAAATAAAGTAGGTAAGGAGGAAGGAAGTGAGGGAAGGAAAGAAGGTAGGAATGGTTTCATGTGTGTTTAGTTTTTAGTTTTAATCTGAACGTCTACCTTGACTTAATGATTAACTGGTCAGATTTTGGCGGTGCGCCTGTGTATGAGTGAACGCTGACAGTGTCTCTGTTGTCGTGCTGGTCAGACATTCGGTTCAGTGGTGACGTCAGAGTGTGTTTGTGTGTTTCAGATCACGCGGGCGTCCATCGACGCTCTGAAGAACTGGTTCAGAGACGAGATGCAGAAAACCGACTGGCAGCTGATCATGGAGCTGAAGAAGACGTTCGAGATCATCTGAGGGACCGCAGACACACACACACACACACACACACACACACACACACACACACACACACACTTCCTCCCTCAGATGGCGCCGGAAACATTAAAGAAAAAAAAAAGACGTGAAAGTTTTCTGTGAGAAACGAACTGTTTTTTCCACTGTTGTAAACAGTGATAGTTTAGAGACACACACACACACACACACACACACACTCAGTATTCCAACGTGCCTGTTCTTCAGCATCAACGTTGTGTTATTATTTTTTCTTCTTCTTCTCTGATGTGTTGCTGCTGCTTCCTGTCCCAGGCTCCGCCCCTCCCCCAGACTTACCGAGGAGCCAGCGTTCAGCCGACCCAGCTGCATCATGGGAACTGTATTGAGCAGCAGTGGGTGGGGCTGAAAGAGGAGGAAAAAATGACTTTATCATTATTATTTTTTTTCTGGTTTCACCAAACACCAAATGCTTGAAGCGGCGGCAGCGGCGTCGACTCTAAAGACTTTAAGGACTCAGCGTTGGCAGCTTTGCTGTGCGGTGTGTCGGCCATGTTTGAGGTTTGAATGACTGGATGGAAGATTTTAAAACTGTTTCTGCTGCAACTGCTGATGTAATAAATTCCCATGATTCTGATGAAACCTGCGGAGTTCTCACTTCAGTTTTCTGTTCACGACCACAGAGGAAGAACCGCTGGCCTCTGCGGCGCTCAGCGTTCATGACATCATCACAAAAGAGTTTACGTTGAAAAACTTTAGTCGCGTGTGAGATGTCCTGAGCAGTTTTACATCACAGTCTCTGTTTCTGTCTTCATGCTGTAAAAAAGACATTAAAGTTTGTCGGCTGCTGAACGACAGGAACCTTTAATAAAGTTTCAAACTGGACTTTTGCATCCGGATTTGATTAAGGTCCTGATTTCAGCTCGTTTCTTCTTCTGAAATTAAAATTGTCTTTATTTATGCTCATTTTCATGATGGTTGACTTAAATATATAATAAAAGAATCCTGCAGTTTAACGGGCTAAAATCAACGTACACGTTTTAGTTTACTTTCAACAGTCCAGTTTGTAATTTAATTGTTAAAGTTCAGGTTTCACTTAATGTAATTTTAAAATTAAAGTGCTGCACTGTGGACGACAGTGGACGACATTTTTAATTTTCTAACCTTAAAACAAAAATGTTCGTCTCAGAGTTTTTCATACATCATGCAAACTCAGATTTGAAAAATTAAATTAGAATTTTATATGAAAGGTTCATTTATTTGATTGAGGTGCGTTTCTTGTGAAAAAATTAAAATTGACTTTTTTAAAGCTAATTTTCATAAATCCAGGGATAAAGAACATTTTTATTGTCTTCAGAAAGAAGTTACACATTTTGATTTAAAAACAAAATGTCCAGTTCCCAATTTAATTTTTAAGTTTAAGTGTTACTTCATTTAACTTAAAATGAAAGTGCTGCGCATTGGATTACACTAAAAACTATTAAGTATTCATAGTTTTCATGAAGGTGGATTTATTTAACCCCAAAAATGTCATTTCTTAATTTTGGTCAAACTTTTTAAATTGTAAAAATATGTTCATCATAATTCTGCATTTTTAAACTCAAAAACAAAGTTGTCGTTGCTAAATGTTTTCATACATCACACAAACACAAATTTTAAAAATGAAAGTTGAATTTTAGTTTTTTATAAAAGTTCATCTCGATACAGGCGCATTTATTTTTCTGAAAATAAGATTAAAATTGCCCTTTTTTAATGTTCATTTTTATATGGTTGACTGTGATACATTAAAAAAAAGAAGCCTGCAGTTAAACGAGCTAAATCAACAATCGTTTTAATTTCAAAACAAAAGTCCTGTTTGTAATTTAATTTTTAAGTTTAGGTCGAAACTTCATTTAAAATTTATGCAAATTAAAAATTGCCCTTTTTATTTCCCTAAGAAAGAAACTAAAATAAACATTTTAATTTGATTTTTAAAGTTCAGTTTGTGATATGATATTTAAGTTTAGGTCGCACTCTGTCGATGTTTGGAGGTGTTGCACTCGGAGTACACTGATAAATTATTCATTCATCATTACTTTGCATTGTTAAACCTCAAAACAAAAATGAAACTGAATTTCATGTTGTGGATTAATCTAAAAAGTATCTGTCATAGTTTTCATGTGGGCGAATTTTTTTAACCTAACAAAGATGTGAAGTTTTTCATACACTAATTTATGTTTACGTTTTGGATTTTACTAAAAACTATTCGTCAATCATAATTTTGAATCTTCAAAAAAAGTAAAATGCTCATACATCATGTTGAAAATTTGATTTGTTTACATACTTTCTGAAACATTTACATACTGCCGCTGGTCGTGTCGGATGTACGTTGATTTTGAAATCGGAGACTCTTTTGTGTTTATTTCACCCATACACTGTGGCTCAGTTTAAGCATCATTCAAGACAGTGTGATGTTAAACTTCATATATTTGTTGTCGCCCGATTCTTCTGGTGACGACAAAATTAGAATTTTAAAAACCTTTTAATGCTAATTTTTATAAATGCTAACCTGACAGAGTCCTGTGTAAATGACATTTTTAATTTCCTGTGGAAACGAGCTGAAATCAACGTCATGATTTGAAATGAAAATTTTCAGTTTTCAAGTTTAGGTTTTGTACATAATGCGTAAAATGGATTTTTAACTTGTTTAATTTTGTAAAAAGATAAATACATTTCTTGATGCTCATTTTCATGAAAGTAAAATTTCCGTTTTGTGTAAAAAGCAAAATTCAAAATAATAATTTTAATTTAATTTCTAAGTAAAGTTTGTCAATTTAAGTTTTAAGGTAAAAAACCGTTTCAACCCACAGACAAAAGAAATGTTCTTTTACATAAAGACACAAATTTAAAATTTAATTTGACTTGTTTTAATATTGGCACACACAGGCTTCTGTAGTGCCGAGATGTTTACACACTGCTGCCAAAGTCTGACAAATCTAAAACAACTCTGCAGTCGAACTTTGACAAAGTAAACAAGACGAGCGTTCAGCTTCTCCTTAACGGATTCAAAGTAAAACAGGAAGTTCCTGCAGGTTGATTCAGACGTATGAACACCTTTTCACTCGCCTCGTAAAAATGATCACAACTCAAAAACCAAATAACGTTCACACTGTAAATAACTTAAAAGTCTTTAATTTTTCATTTTGTAAAATCGAATCAAAAAAACTTCTGTTTTGTTTTTACAACACAGTTTCAGTACTTTTATTATTTATTGTAGTTTACTTCCAGAGGCTTTCAGCTGAGGTTGTTCAGATTTCAGGGACATAAAGTATCTGAAGCTAATCCAGGAAGTGACATCACAGTAAGCCAGCACACCAGTGTCGGCTGTGGAAGAGTGTTTGTGCCGCAGAGTTTAAAGGTTTAATGAAGCTTTGATGTGAAAGGGGAACATTCAGTGGTAATAATTTAAGGTGTTTTTACAAGTTTACCGTCATATACTCAGTGGATCAAGGTCACTTCAAGGGTAAAAATTTGGGGCCATTACGTCACAGCGCCACAGAAAGAAGAAGACGTGTTTTTTAGGATGTTCTTTTTACATGTAACTATCAGATATAACCTGTGTGCAATTAGGAGGCGCCCTTTGAGTCCAGAGAAAAGCAGGATTTATACTTGTGTGGTGGTGTGTCTAAACACACATTTAACACACAAATCAGCTTCACTATAACTCGCAGCATTCACAGACAAACACTTGTCTTTATCTGGACACATTTTCCCCACAAATACAACATGCTAACGTTATTAGCACAAGTCTATGGCATTTTACATTGTATAAATTAGCCTAGCAGGTAGCAGAGATTTCCTCTGCTCATATTTCAGCCAGGATAAATCACACACAGGACTTAAAACGCCACCCTGTGCCATCAAAGGTTGATATCGGTGACTAAGTTGCCACGTAGGAACAGTTTTCATGTCGAAATGTCATCTGGAGATAAAAAAAAGTTTATCATGGTACCAAATTAGAATTTTCCACCTTGGGTGGTGCCAGTCAGTGAAAACTCTGACCTGGGCCGTAAAACACCATCACCATCAACCTGGAGAGAATTTCTTCAGATTAGGCACAAATGTCCAATTAGACTTAACAATAAACTGATTAGAGTTTGGTGGGCAAAGGTCAAGGTAACCCTAACCTTGTGTCCATCTCATTCACAAAAATGCAATATCTCAATAATAAAACACCTCGAGCGGTTTTTCTAAAAGTTGGCACAAACGTTCACTTGGACTCAATGATGAACTGATATGAATTTGGTGGTCAAAGTTCACTGTGACCTCACAACTGTCTCATCTTGTGAACGTGGCACACAATCCCGTCACCCAAAAACTCAGTAGTTTTTAATTCAGCCAATCACTTCACAGCAGTGGGAGGGGGAGTCAAAGTATCAACAGACAACAACATTTTCAATCAACATTTTAAAGTGGAAACTTTTCAGCGAGCGAATGTTAGCAGCCAGAAACAAGTATCTCTGATCCATCGTCCGTTTGCTAATCAGAACACACAACACGTTTCCTTGGAGCGGTCCTCCTAAAATGAACTGTGGTGAAAGTTGCTATATTCTCTATTGATCCATGATTAAGGAGCTGATAAGGAGACAGCGTTAGCTAACGAGCTAATGCGCTAGGCAGTGTAGGGGGACATTTCTCATAAGAACTATGACACATGACTGCTGCAGTGTCTCTGCAGTGGGACACGTTTTTCAGTCAGACTGACACAGAAACATCAGGTGGTTTGTTTTTGAGTTTGAGAACTCATTTCAACATAACAATGTTTAACTAGAGCACTCGGAGAGCGCAGACCTCTGCCAAGCAGCTTGGATTTCCCGCCATTTTATCCACTTCGCTTCAACCGATCACCAAAATTGTATCATCTGTTCCTTGTCCCATTATCAACCTTTCCTGAAAATTTCATCAAAATCCGTGTACAGACAAACAGACCAACGCCGGCGAAAACATAACCTCCTTGGCAGAAGTAATAAAAACAAAAGTTTAATTAAAGATGAGACACGGCTGATGGAGACACACAAACGTGACGTCTGTCCTCCTGGAGCGACTCGGACCTGAAGGGTTCGTCCTCTGGGGAGCAGGATGTTTAATTTTTATTATGTTTCATATTTTCTGAAATCTGTCTCGTAAAACACGTTAAGAAAAGAAAACCAGAAATATTAAGAGAAATCTGAGTTTTTTCAGATTTAGCACAAATGTCCACTTGGATGCATCAACTAACTGATTAGAGATTGGTGGTCATATGGTCATAGGTCAAAGGTCAAGGTCACTGTGATCTTTTGTCTATGTCTTTATTGAGAATGCGATATCTCAAGAAAGCCTCAAGGGAATATCTTCAAATTAGACACAAATGTCCACTTGGACATGGACTCAACGATTAACTGATTAGAGTTTGGTGGTCAAAAGTCAAGGTCACTGTGACCTTGCATTGGACTTGTTTTGTAAACACAATATCTCAAGAAGGCCTTGAGGGAGTTTCCTCAAATTTGGCACAAACATCCACTTGGACTTATCAATCAATCTTTATTTCAGACTCAAAAATAGGTCCATATAAAATATAATAAAGGTCACTGTGACCTCACAAAACATGTATTTGGCCATAAGTTAATTTATGCTGACTATGACAAAGTTTAAACAGGAAACACTGATGGAACGTCGTAGGTTGCTGATGGTCTCACTGACGTCAGATTTTAGTGACAAATGAAATTTGAGCCTGACGCTCTGTCGTAGTCCCGAACACGCCTCCTGCTCAAACACATCCTCAACATGTTACAGACTTTACACATAGTAACAAATAATGAAACCAGTCCGTGTGTTTGGCCATCAGACAGCGGCGGGGATGAAGTGTCCGTGAAGATCCAGGTGGACGTTGGCAGGAATGGATGCTCGGGCGATCTCCTTCATGGTTTTGGCGTCGAGGACGAGCATGAACGGAGACATGTTTGGATCCGGAGAGACGATGGAC
Organism: Epinephelus moara; assembly: GCF_006386435.1. Classification (NCBI taxonomy): domain Eukaryota; kingdom Metazoa; phylum Chordata; class Actinopteri; order Perciformes; family Serranidae; genus Epinephelus; species Epinephelus moara. The sequence goes on along the minus strand of NC_065521.1, from coordinate 2,344,274 downwards.
GATAAGATGACCCCTGCAGGATGAAAATTACAACATCAGGACAAAGTTCCTTTAAATGTGCGAATCAATAATGCAAAGCCCTCACCATCGTCTTCCTCCACCGCTCCTGGTGATGCAACAAACACCGGCTCTGACGGGTAGCAGTTCTCCTGGTGCCACTCGGTGTGTTTCCTGGTGACGATGTCAAACTTGGCAATCTGTTGGACGGGATGGAGACGTTAGAGTTTAGACTCTGTTTCAGCTGCAGGGACGAGACTGTTGATTGGTCCAGACAGAAGACACTCAGCTGCTATTGGAAGAAACCTGGAGTGAAACTTGACGCCGGCCGAGCTGCAGACCACTGTTCAGCACCAACAACCACCAACAAACGTGTGTTTTAAGCTAAAAATGATCTATTTTTAAACATAACTAAATGTTTTTTGTGGCCTAATATAACCACACATTAACTACGGCACTGACGCAACGTATGCTCTCCTCCTCCCCAAATATTTGTTGAGTTTTTTCAGTCTGGACCAAAATGGCGGCACAACCGATGGACAGTTCATGTTTTGGATGTTGACGGTGTTGCTGACGGTCGGAGGTGTCGCACCTTGTTGGGATGAGGTGACCACTCGACCCTGGAGCCGTAGAAGTATCTGTACTTCTTAGCGTTTAAGTTATAGTTGATCTGCGGCAGCTCCAGACCTGAGGAGAAATCAAATGTGCTCGGTATGAGAGACTAAAAGTTTAAATATTAAGTCAAACTATGCAGATAACGAACCTTCAAACATGGTGTCCGGCCAACAGTGGACAGAGCCATCCTCCTGCATCACTGCCTGTGCCGTCGTGTCCTCCAGAGTCACCAAGTTAGATCCCCTGGGAGACTCCTGGAAAACATGTCACTGTAAACTCTAAGGACAAACACGTCATGTATGTCTCAGGTGTGTTTGTCAGCCTGGTGTTACCTTATTGACGTCGAGCGGCAGGACGAACCTCTGGCAGACCGGTGGCGAGAAGTTCTTGTTGGACTCGATGAAGCTACTGGTCTCCTGCCTCATGTTCTGGATGTAGAACATGTCGTACAGGTTGCTGTTCTTGTAGGCGATCAGGTCGAACACCACGTGGCCGTCGGCCTCGTATGCGTTGATGTGGTGGAAAACCACCAGGGCGTCGCCGTAGAAACGGGTGGACACGGCTTTGCCTGTCTTCCTGTTGATGACGTGAAACAAGGTCTGGGAGGGACAGAGGAAGTTTACTGTCACAGTTGTCTTTGGGCGTCAATGAAACGCCAAAAAACTCTGTTCAACTGAATTACATTTTTACTTTTTTTGTGAATAAACGGAATTAACGAATTAATGTTTCGTTAACTTTCAGACAGCGATATCTAATCTGATTGACTTCAACAGACTTACAATGTCGTCCTTGTCGAATTTGAGGCAGCTCCCCCAGTTGACCCCTCTGAAGTAGGCGGTGGCCAATTTGACGATGTCCAGTTTGAAGGGCTGCTCCACGAACACAACGTAGTTCTCCGTCATGCCGAAGCTGTGGAAGTAACTCGGGAACAAAGTGGAACGCATCGGGATCGAACACACCTGCTGGACCTTCCTCAGCGCCGGCTTCTTGTGCTTTTTATCTGGAACAAACAACCCATCGCTGTCAGTATTAAGTTTTAACATCGTCATCAGTTTGTTAGAACAAGACATAGTCGTGGCCAGTGTTAGCCTGACATCGAGACGTCGGTTGTAATTCTGTAGTTGCTCAGTGTTGAGTGACATACTTCCTCTCAGCTCTACGATAACGTTACCTTTGCCTGCAACCTTGGTGATCTAAGTTAGATCCTGTTTTTATATATCGTGATCATTTTAATGGCGAGGTTAGCCATTATGCTAGCTACGCGCTGTCGAGTTTATGAGGAGGGCCGTCAACTCTACAGCTCGCATGACCCATACATGACTCACTTTAATATTTTCGCGGAAAAGCATCCGGTGGCCAGGCCTTGGACCATGAGGCCTGGTCAGGCTTGAAAAAACAACATGGACTTGCCTCCCTGTGACAGTGATCGGCTTTGGGACGGGGACATTGTGTACCAGATATCAGGCAGGGGTGGGGACTCAGGTGTGTTGGTCTCTGGCATCACAGACTGACTCTAGGGACTTGGGACGTCACCTCTCTGATGTAGAGGGAATGGGAGCTGGTTCAGGAGGTGGGGATATAGTCTGGCTCGCCTCTTTGTATTGGTTCTGAAACCAGACTCCTAGAAAGGGGTTTAACTTTCACCTTTTCTGGAGTTGCCTCAGGTGAGAGGCGCTGGACAGGTGTGGGGATACTCAGAGGCCCCTGGATGAGCGCTGCTCTTTTTGAGGATCTTCCTGGGCGCCTCTAGTTAGAGGTGTTCTGGGCAAGCATCAACATGAACCTTCCATCTTTAAAGGTTTCTAAAGCTGAAGCCGTACCTGAAGCATCAGCAGGGACTTTGAAGATGACGTATTTTGGCAGGCCGAAGCCCATGATGGCGGTGCCCATGTTGTAGGTGTTGCCCTCGTTGTCATAGTGAGGATGAGCTGTTGCCAGGTTCAGAGCGATGTGGCTCCTGTAGTTGATCTGGAGTTTGGCAGAAAGGTTGTTTAAAGAGAACGTGCGATAAATTTGAGACTGTATTTGTGCTGTGAGGAGGTGGGTGGAAACGAACGTACCCTGCCGGTGGTCTCCAGGGTTGCTGGATTGATCTGGTTTATGTAGTTGACCTCGGAGGAGGCGTAGTAGTCCTGGCCATAGCGAATGATGTTGATCAAGTTGTTGTCGGTGAAGTCAGGGATGATGTTGCTGAGGTGTGTCAATGCCCTGAGGAGAGAGTTTAAAACAGATCTCTACGTTTCCTGGATGGACTGAAACAGATCTCTATGTCTCTTGGATGGACTGAAACAGATCTCTACGTCTCTTGGATGGACTGAAACAGATCTCTACGTCTCTTGGATGGACTGAAACAGATCTCTACGTCCCTTGGATAGACTGAAACAGATCTCTATGTCCCTTGGATGGACTGAAACAGATCTCTACGTCTCCTGGATGGACTGAAACAGATCTCTACGTCTCCTGGATGGACTGAAACAGATCTCTACGTCTCCTGGATGGACTGAAACAGATCTCTACGTCTCCTGGATGGACTAAAACAGATCTCTACATCCCTTGGATGGACTGAAACAGATCTCTACGTCTCTTGGATGGACTGAAACAGATCTCTACGTCTCCTGGATGGACTAAAACAGATCTCTATGTCTCTTGGATGGACTGAAACAGATCTCTACGTCTCTTGGATGGACTGTACCTGGAGAAGATGTTTTTGCAGGGATCTGGGTAGATCATAGTTCCAAATTCGGAGACGACAATCCTTTCGGCCTTGATGTTCCTTTTGTAGGTGTCACTCTTCAGAAACTTGCTCCTGTAAGTCACCTCGCCTAAAACAACAGCAACAGTAAACGCGTGCGTCAGCCCCAGGTAACGTCCTCCACCATTAATTTAACATCATTTTCTATATAAATCTTAATTTTGTCGTCTTACCGTTGCAGAAGGTGAAGCTGTGGATGAGCGACATGCCGTCAAACCAGTGGTTGTACTCAGTGTTTCCCACAGAGAAAAGGCCGGGCCCGTTCCTCAGCAGAGTTCCCTGCAGCCACGACGGGATGGAGCCTGAAGGTCAAAGGTCACACAGGTAAAACTTCCGATTACTGGTGTGTTCCTGCAGACGGTGTTCAGTGTTTGGTACTGAGACGTCTCAGTTTGTTTCATTTTATTTCTGTTTAGTTGAGTTTAATTTATTTTAGTTAATTTAATTTAAGTTTAATTTATTGAATTTTATTTTAGTTTAATATTTTATTTCTTATTTGATTTTTTTTTTATTTTAGTTCATTTCAATTTAAATTCTTATATTTTATTTTATTTTATTTTAACTTATGTTTGTTTAATTTAACTAATTTTATTTTAGTGTAGTTGAATTTATTATATTTTGTTTGAGTTTATTTTATTTTAGTTTAATTTGTTTTAGTTTAGTTTATTTCTGTTATTTTTACACCTTATAAAACACAAATATCCTGGCAGGCAGATAAATTGAAATATAAAGATTAAAAAACACTAAACCTGAAACATGACTCTGAGCACACTACAGTTTTTATTTAATTATTGCAAACATCATTTTTGTTTTAAACCTGTTTATTTACATGTGAAAAGTTAATTTTGTCTCTTTTTTAAAAACATAAACAGCTGCTGAATTTCCCCTCAGTGTTTTTTATCTGTTGGAGTGAATGGAATAAATAAACCTGCAGCTTTATCAAACACAGATGACACAACCCTGAGACTCAGCCAGCAGCTCTTTGTGTTTTAACTTTGATCTTAACGGCTCGTTGCAATAAAACCTGCCGCACAGTGTCTGAACCCGAATTAAAGTTATTGAATATTTATCCGCAGCTCTGCGTCACACTCACCTCTCACTTCAGCTCTCACCGGCTCCGGAGTTTCCATCCCATTCTTTCCAAAAATTGGCTGCATGTTTCTGGCGTATGTTTCCCAGCGTGCACCTCTGCAGAGACTGAACACACACGCTGGCAGCAGCTGAGATTATTTGGCCGGCGTCGCTCTACGTGATGATGTCCATGTTACAGAACAGGTGTGACACACACTGAGTGGATTATGTAAGCGCTCTGCTGTGCCGTGGACTTCGCTCTGCTTTTCACAATAAAAGAGGAGTGTTGTTGTTGCTTTCTCCGAGCATCTTAAAACATCACGGCGTGAACGTTGAGTCAGCGAACAGGAAGTCCTCAGCTGACTCAGCATCTTACTGTGAAGGTCAACTCATCTTTGATCCGTCTGTGCTTTTAATTTGAAGGGCAACATCCTGATAAGGAATCCTTGTACTTAAATCTTCAGCCATAAAGACGTCTGATTATCTGTGAACAGACGATAAAGAACAACACGTTTCTGCATCCAGCTGATTCTCACCTGTCTGAATCCACACTGTGACCGCTACACAAAATACACACCCACAGTTACACACTCACAAACACACACTGCCGTTATAAAGATTCAAGAGAACAATGGTTAACAAATCACCTTGCCAAAGCACTGCAGTTTTAAATTAGCCTAATGGCTAACACTGGCACGTTTACAGAGATGTTGATTAATGTCCTTTTAAATGAATGAATGAATGAATGAATGAAGATAAAGACGTTTACAGAGGAACAAACATGATATGAAAGGCTGCCGCACTTTAAAGAATCAGAGCAGTGGATGCAGTACGTTAGTTTATTTTATTCTATTTAATTTTACTTTATTTTAGTTTTGTTTATTTCGGTCATTTATCAGCTTATAAAACACAAACATACTGGTAGATAGACGACACATGAACATTAAGTAAATGCTTTTTCTTTTATCTTAGCATAAAAAAACAGGACCTGAAGGTATATTTATTTATTTATTTAGTTAGTTATTTTTAACCTGGTCCTTTTTTGGGTTAACAGGTTAAACATTCAGTTTTAATCTTTTTTTTTTTTTTTTTTAAATATAACAAATGGCTACGCTCTGATTCTCACAGTAATTAACATATGTTCATTAATATATTTAGAAAAATTCAAATTTCTATTCTAATGTCTATGAAAAGTCTAATTTTATTTTTTGTTTCTCCAACATTTATTTATTTATTTTTAACGGGCTCCTTTTTTTAATATAAAAAAAATAACTAAGCTCAAATTCTCACAATGATAAATTCTTTAATATATTTTAAAAAAAAAGTAATTTTTATACCAAAATTTGTTTTGTTTCCAAACATACTTCTACATATTTTATCAAATAATGAAAAAACAAATCAAAAGGTCCTTTTCTTGAGTTAACAGTTAGATAAAGGTTCAGATTACATTCTTTTTTATTTATTTATTTTTATTTGTAAATTTAATTAAGCTCTAATTCTCACACAATAACTAAATCAATTAATATATATTTTTTGAAGTGATTTTTATTCTAGACCTCATGAAAAGTGTCATTTTTGTTTCCTAACACAGTTCTACATATTTTATCAAATAATCAAAAAACAAATCTGCGATAAATGGAAAACAAAAATCTACTTTATGAAATGTGGGTCTGTTTTTTTGGGGTTAAAATAAAAAAACGTAAAAATGTTAAAACCATTGAATTCGTGTTTTTCCGTCTTGATTTTATTCTGACTCTGTATAGTGTGATAAAGGTAAAGTTTGACCTTCAGACTTGCCGTCTTTATCTGCGGCCGTGTAATTGGTTAAATTAGTTTATTGCTTTACAGCCGCTCTTATCGGGACGTGTTGGTGCAGCATGAACTTGTGTGAGGACCACGCTGACACTGTGACCATAAAACAAATCATTTGGACCATGTGTCAGGAGTGACGATGTGTTCACTGTCTGTGGTTTGTTCTGGTGACAGGAGTGTTGTTACTGAGGCGTTTAAAGGTCATGAAGGCCTCGTCTCAGTGTTATCATCTCACATGACACAGTGTGTGAAGTGAGGAAAACTACACACTCTGCACAACACACAGCTTTTAAAGAAACATAAAAAGGGTACGACTTTAAATGTCTGTTTACATTTTATCAAGGCTCAAAGTTAATTTAGAGCGGGGCCTGTTTGAGTGACAGGTGGGTGTCACCCTCTGACAGGACGCTACCACAGTTACAGCGTTGGTCAGGTCACGTAATCACAAATTCACAGTGCGATTTCAGTTCATGAAAATGAACTGTAACATTTTGGTTGCCTAAATAAGTCGAAGACGAAAACGTTCCTTAAGGGGTCAGTTTGTCTTGTAGGTACATTTTATTTTTAAAGGTGTGAAGCCTGTTTTTTTGCAAGCAAAAATTAGCATTATCATAGTTAATCATAGCTGTAACTCTGCCATATTAACAGCACTAGCAGCTAGCGTTAGGGTCAGCTCCACCCTCTTGTCCTAATATGGTCGCTTCAGCCTCCAAAAATTCAAGATGGTGACAGCAAAAAAGCCAAACGATAAAGTTTATCTGTTCTGTTCTAAAAAACGTATGTCTTGTTTTAGTTGTTTTCAACTGGCAAGCGAAAATTAGTATTAGCATTATCATAGTTAGCCATAGCTGTAAATAAACTGAATAACCAAGCTTGCAGCTAGCGTTAGGGTTAGCTCCACCTTCCATTCATATGTGAGGGTTAGGCTTCAAAAATCCAAAATGGCGACAGCCAAAATGTCAGAATGGGAGTCGACAGACCAGTGGGTGACGTAAATTTTGTACGTTGTTTTAAGCCATTTTTTGCTAGCAGAAATTAGCATTAGCACAGTTAATTATAGCTGTAAATAAACTGAATAACTAAGCTAGCAGCTAGCGTAACCCTCTAGTCCAAATATGGTGTGGCTCCAAAAATCCAAGATGGCGACGGTCAAAATGCCAAATTTGAGGCTTCAAAATGGGTGTCCACAAACCAATGGGTGACATATGTTTTGTACATTTTGTTGGAATGGTTTAAAGAAAATTGGCATTATCACAGATAACCATAGCTGTGAGCAAACTATATAACCAAGCTAGCGGCCAGCGTTAGGGTTAGCTTCACCTCTCTTACAAATATGGTCACCTCCGGCTCCAAAATAAAAAATGGCGACAGACAAAATGTTTAATTTGAGGCTTCAAAACAGGAGTTAACAAACTAATGGGTGACGTATGTTTCTTATGTTTTGTTTTAATAGTTTAAAGACTTTTTTTTTTTTGCTAGCAGACAAATTTGGATTAGCATTATTACAGTTAATCGTAGCTGTAAATAAACGGAATAACCAGCAGCTAGCTTTAGCGTTATTATATCAAATGCGCTTCACTTCATCTCCGCTAGCAAAAATTAGTGTATGACAGTTAACCGCAGCTGTTAATGCACCTTATTAACCAAGCTAGCAGGTAGCGTTAGGGTAAGCTCCACCCTCTTGTCCATATATGGTCACAGATCACAAGGAATAAAAACCACGTACAGAGTTTTGGATGAAAAATGAAGTTTATTACAAACAACGACAGAGAGCTGTTAGCAGTCAGTTAGCAGCTGTTAGTTCTGTACAAATAACACTGTTTGATTGGTTAGTTGAGTTTGCCAATCGGCAACAAGGCTAGGTCTCAAACAGCACCCTACGCCCTCCGTAGTGCACTTTCTTCCACCCTAAACCCACTGCAGTACAATACTTTCCACCTTAACGTGTTTGTAATGCACTTCTTTCCGCACTACGTCCCCCATAGTGCACCACCTCCCACGTTAGGCCCTCCATAGTGTGCTATTTTCCTCCTTAAACCCTGCTTAGTGCACTACCTTCCTCCTGAATCCCTTCGTAGTGCACTATGTTCGAGTTTAAACTCTTTGTACTGTTTACCCTAAAATCTTTGTTGCACCCTTCACAGTGCACTACCTTCCATCTTAAACCCTTCATAGTGCACTATCACCCTCTGTAGTGCACTATAATCCACCTAAAACCCTTCTGGTGCACTCCGAGTTCACACTTCACCACGTTTGTAGACTTTTTTTAAAGATACTGAATCCCACAGACGTTACTTTTGTTTGTTTTCTACTCTTTTTTTTGTTTCTTGCATTCCTGATCACAACATCGACATTCCTGAAAAGGGAACAAAGGTAGCTTCCTTATGTTTTTTTTTTTTTAAATATATCAGTGTCATTCATCTAAGTTTAATGCCGTGTTCGTGTCACGTGGGACGGCGCCTTAGTCGCGTCTGTATCGTTCAGTGCCGAGGGTTTAAAACTACGACTCGGATGTCGGGGTGAACGGCATCTGCGTAAAATCCCCACGCGACGTGAATGCAGCATTAAAGTACGTTTAAGTGCAACACACACCGGACACATCACTCATCGTCGAGTGTGTTCTGAAGAAGATGTTGGGTTTTTTCTGTGAGGAAATGTTTTCAAATGTCGTGGTCAGTTTCTCGTGTGTTATCGTGTAAGATGTTTACGTCTTAAAACGCCACGTTGTCGCATCTCAGTAGGTTTACACCTCACGTTTCGGGGTGTTTTTCAGCAGCAGGTGAGTTCTATAGAAAATCATGGATGTTGAAATTAGCTCCTTGCTCTTGGAGCCAGCCCCTAGTGGACAGTAGAGGAACTGCTACCTGCAGTCCTCAGGAACTCTGTGCTGTCAACACCGCCGCTTCTGTGGGCGGACATGTGTCCGATCTGACAGTTGACATCAAGGACAGCATGACGATAACATCCAAAACACAAGGTTCACTCTCAGCGGTTTGTGTGACGTGATGGATAGTTTCAGCGCTTGTAAAGTCACGTGGCAACACGGTTCAAATCGGCGACCTTTACTGCTTCACCAAGGCCCTGATCACACAGGAAGTATCTCAGCAGCTGGAGGCGGCTTTCTGCTCTCTCTGTGTCAGCGTGGGTTTCCACCAGGTGCTCTGACATGTTCTCCCTGTGTCAGCGTGGGTTTCCTCCAGGTGCTCTGACATGTTCTCCCTGTGTCAGCGTGGGTTTCCACCTAGCTGAGACTTTCATTGAGGAGCTCAGCGTTCGCTTCCTGTGTGGG
>NC_065521.1:2314841-2334318 GCF_006386435.1 Epinephelus moara | reverse complement strand
CCGTAGGTGTGAATGTGAGTGTGAATGGTTGTCTGTCTCTATGTGTCAGTCCTGTGATAGTCTGGTGACCTGTCCAGGGTGAACCCTGCCTCTCACCCAGTGTCAGCTGAGATAGGCTCCGCCCCCTGTGACCCCTAACAGGATACGCAGTTATGGAAAATGAATGAATGAAACATTAACACGTGGACTGTCGACCTGTGAAGGCGTTGGACGATAACACATGAGAAGCTACGTGTTTGTTTTGTACCGGTGTGTGTTGCTCTTGACCAGCACCACACTGGTTTTCGAAAATTCAACCTCACCAGCTGCATTTGAAGGCAGCATTCCACCCTCCTAGTTTGCTGCGTCTCTCCCTACACCCTTCACAGTGCACTACTTCCCGCCTCGGCGCCCCCGTCGTGCACTCGGGAGGCGGCGTAGCTCCTTAAGGACCGGGGTGTTGTCTGAGAATGGCACCAGAGAGACAGAGAGAGAAAGACAGAGAGGTAGAGAGACAGGCAGAGAGAGACAGGTAGAGAGCGTGTGGAAGGTTACAGCTTCAGTAGAAACAGACGGTCACAGTAGGTGGAGTCGCTGCGCCTCTGTCTGTCAGACGGACGGACAGACGGGCGGACAGAGAGACAGACAGTGTCCAGAGTTAGTTTGGAGTAGCAGTTGGAGGTCTGGTCTATTTACAGGAACAAGAAATGCATAATATCCAAACTAACCAGAGCTGCACGCACAGGGAGGGGGGGCTGGGGCGGGGAGGAGGGGGCAGGCGGCGCCATGCAGGCTCCGCCCCTGCCGCAGCCAGCTGCTATGGTAACGGCAGAGAGGAGAAGGAGGGGGTAAGAAGAGGGGGGGGGGGGCGGCTCTGGTCCGCTAAAAAGACAAACAAAAAAACCTGGTGTCACCGCCAAACACGAGTCGTCATGGCAACGCTACACCGGGACACCACCTAACTGTCCGTGGAAAAACACACGCACACACAGGACGTCGTCACTAACACACGCACACACACACACACACGCGCGCGCGCTCTCTCACACACAAACATTAATATGACAAACGTTTCTAATTGAGGTGAAAAACAGATTCTAATATTCTTAATTATCATCGTAGTTAATCTTCATCTTCATCGTCGTCGTCATAGCAGTAGTGTGTGTGTGTATGGAGTGTGTGTGTGTGTCCTCAGTCTGTTTATACACACTATTTAACAGGATGACACGCAGAGAGAGCTCAGTTCTGATTGGCTGACGGGTCTTTTTCACCTCTTCTCTTCCAGGAGCCTTTTTTTTTTTAACTTTTATTATTTATTTTTTTTATATATTGTCTCTTGTTGCTAGGCAACCGCAGCTTCCTGGAATCCCAGTCTGTCTGGTGATGATGATGATGATGCGGTCTCCCTCCCGTTGACCCACACAGGGAACAGTTTGTGATGTTGTCAGAGTGCGATCGGTTTTGCTCGGGGGCAGTAAACTGGAGGCCGACCTGACGCCTGCATCTGATTGGACGAGGCGAGGACGGAGGTGTGTTTTGGCTGAATGTTGAAGCACCAGGAAGGAGGGAGGAGACTAACAGTACCTGCTGCTGGGATTAGTGTGTGTGTGTTTTAATACTGCAGGTAATCAGAGCCCGAGGGCGGAGCCTAGAGATGGCAATACGTGTCCCGACATGAGGGTCGGGACCCCGCAGATGGGCCACCAGATAGATCTGAGGGGGCGGGGCTTTTATTTTGTTTCAAGTCTTTGCTTTATTTTCTAAAACACACGGTAGTTTTAACTCAAACTTTCAATGGCGAGAAAAATGACAGGAAGTAACTGACAATGGCAAAAAAATGAATAGGAAGTGACTGACAATGGCGAGAAATTAACAGGAAGTGACTGACAATGGCGAGAAATTAACAGGAAGTGACCAACAATGGTGAGAAATTAACAGGAAGTAACAGACAATGGCAAAAAAATGAACAGGAAGTAACAGACAATGGCGAGAAATTAACAGGAAGTGACCGACAATGGTGAGACATTAACAGGTGTAGTCGTCCTGGCCAAACGGAAAGTTTCCCTGATGGTGGCACCGCAGGAAACATCAGGGCGTCACCATGGTCAGCAGTTGTTGCAATATTTTTGGGTTGTACTGAACGACCTTTAGGCGCCATCTACAGGCTCCACCTCTCACCATCATACAAAGTTTCCCAACATGCCTTGGGCCCTGATAGCGTGCAGTATGTCATATGTGTACATGTCGTAAACCGGACTCTGCTGTCGGGGTGTTATTGTGTATGTGTCAGTGTGTGTTGAGCACGCTGCGTGGCACCCAGCCCTCAGCGGCCGGCGAGTCGCTGTTGGCTGGCCGGTACACCAAACTCTGACCCTGCTGGTTGGACGCCAAAATCTGAACCTTCTCCCCTCGAAACACAGAGATCTCGTCCTCCCGAACCGCCACGAAGTCCTGCAGCACCAGTACCAGCTCCTGGAGCGGGTCAAAGGTCACAGTTAGCTCTGATCCGAACTTAAAAAAAAAAGAAGAAAAAAAAAAGTACGGGAGCATGACATAAAGACGGGGGATCCGAACCTGGTCGTCCTGCTCGCTCTCAGGATGAGGCTGAGGGGCGTGGCCGTTGGGTGTAGGTGGAGCTGACGGTGGTCGCCCTGACGACAAAGGGCGGGTCACGGAGATCCCGCCTTCCTTCCTCTGGTACTCAATGGGAGACTGAAGAGCTGCAGACACAAACAGGATCAGCGGGTTCAACTAAACCAGATCAAGGATTTCTAGGAGGTTCAGGGACAATTCAGCAAGATTCAATGATCCAAGGTGGATTCAGGATGTTTCAAGGGACTCACCTGACAGGAAGTTGTTCTGTGCGTCCAACAGGGTGGCTATCGTCTCCACCCAGGTCAACTTGATGCTGGCGGAGGACGCCTGCAGTGTGAAGCGCTCCGCAGAGCCACGAGACCACAAGACGAATTTACAGGGATCCCCGTCCACGCTGTCCTGCATCGCCAGGTAACTCACCTGATCACACACAAATAGCCACACCATTACTCCCAGTACAAACCGGTCCAAGTCTCGACCAGAGCGGTGTCAAGTGGCCTCACCTTGATGCTATTCTTGAACTGGTACCCCGGGTTGTTGGAACCTTTGCGCAGCAGCTCGCTGAAAATGACGATCTGTTCGAACAGGAAAACTCGGCGCTCTTTACTGCGAGATAAAACTCCTCCGTCCTGCTCCCAAACACAGAAGGTCTCCTGCTGCAGCAACTTCCCCTGAGACGTCAACTTCCCCTGGACAACAGGAAGACAGGTGAGAGTCTGTGTAACTCGTAGAGCTCATCAGGGTTGTAATCTCGGTCCTTTATATGTTCTGCAGTATTTATTTTATGGCTGGTTCCTGTGATGTTGTTAATTATTACTTGTGGGGTTCCTCAGGGTTCTATTGTCGGTCCTTTACATTTTCATTTTGGTTAAAGCTGTATTATTAATTTTTTTTGCCACTTGGGGGCAGCAGAATGAGCTGTAAACACAACCTCTGACATATTATCCTCTTATAAAGTAGTTGCCCTTAACACGTTAGCAAACAGCCGCCTACTCATGCATTCAGCAGACTCAGAACATTATCATTAACATTTTCATTTGGTTAAAACTGTGTTAGTTAAATTTTTTTCTAAGCTGTATTAGCTGTATAAACACAACCTCTGACATATTATAAATTAGCATTTAGCTAACGTGTACTGTGTGTCAGACATTTTCTGCAAAGTTCATCTGTCAGGTTCCTGTAGTGTTTTTGAAAGTTACATGTCCGACAATGTGTTTGTTGTTTTGAGTTGTTGTTGTTGTTGTTGACTCAGACTTTAAACTCTGTAGAAAATGGCTGCCATTTTGTTTCCTTCTCGGTTATGATTTTCAACTTTATTTGGGTTTTATTTCCAGTGAGGACTCTCTGAAATCTACCCTGTCTGTGGTGGGATGTCACTTCGCTGTGGTCTAACTCGGGGCGTACAGACAGACAGACAGACAGAGACAGGTGGACAGACAGGTGGACAGACAGGCAGACAGACGGGCGTACCTCGTATCCCTGCAGGCGTCCCAGGTTCATCATATCATTGCAGCGCTTCGGCACCAGCGACATCAGCTCCACGGCTTTCTGTACGGACACACGTGGTTGTTAGAGCATCGCTGTGGTGCAGCGGTCAGAACTTGAATATGACGGAAAGACCGAGACTCACCTCGATCTCGTCACAGTCCAGTCCTGCTTTAGACGTGTACTTTAGAAAATCCTGAGAACCAGACGTGAAAACTAGAGTTACCACCTTGCAGGTCTTTGACTCCGCCCACCAAGTGTCTCTGACAGTTTCCACTGATGTTTCACACACACAAGATCTAAACAGTCAAGGTGACTTGTGATGATGGCACAGTAAAGCTGACCTTTGACCTTTGGATATAAAATGTCATCAGTCAATTTTGACATAATTAATGTATGAATTCTTGAGTTTTGGCCAAAACATGTTTGTGTGGTCATACTGACCTTTGACCAACAAATTCTAATAACTTCATTCTTGATTCCAGGTGGACGTCTGTGCCAAATTTGCACATAAAAAAAATCCTTAAGGTAACCTTGAGATATTGCATTCACAAGAATAAGACTGACAAGGTCACAGTGACCTTTAACCACCAAATTCTAATCAGGGAGTCAGTCATTGTTGAGTCCAACGTATGTGCCAAATTTGAGGAAATTTCTTCAAGGTGTTCTTGAGATATGGCAATCACGAGAATGTGACGGATAAGGTGAAAGTGACCTTTAACCTCTGACAACCAAAGTGTAATCAGTTCATTCTTGAGTCCAGGTGGACATTTGTACCAAATTTGAAAAAAAAAAAAAATCCCTCAAGGAGTTACTGAGATATTGCATTCATAACAATGAGACTGACAAGGTCACAGTGACCTTTAACCAACAAATTCCAATCACTTCATTCTTGACTCCAGGTGGACGTTTGTGCCAAAATTTGAGGAAACTCTTAAAGCGATTTGGAGATATTGCATTCAGGAGAATGAGACTGACAAGGTCACAGTGACCTTTAACCACCAAATTCTAATCCATTCATTGCTGAGTCTAAGGGATTGTTTGTGCCTAATCTGTGGAAACTCACTCAGGGTGTTCTTGAGATATTGTGTTCACAAAAATGTGACGGAGGAGGTCACAGTGACTTTGACCTTTGACCAACAAAATCTGTCCTGCTCATTGTTGAGTCGTGTATGTTGGTGCCAAATCTGAGGAAACTCTTAAAGCGATTTGGAGATATCGCATTCAGGAGAATGAGACAGACAAGGTCACAGTGACCTTTAAAATGTGTCGTTAACATCGTTAAAACCGTTCAGAGACAGAAACAGTTAAACTGTGATGTCAGCTGATCATCACAGACCTTCAGCAGCAGCTGGTATTTGGTGATTCTCTGGATGGGTTTGATTAGATAGTCACTGATCGACATCCTGCAGCTGATCTCGTGCTGGATCTCCTGCAGACAGACAGACAGACAGACAGACAGGTTCAGTGTCTTCTCTTTAGTCGTCTGTTTGTGTTGCAGAACATACACTAAGATCTCCTTCTGTTCGTCCAAACCAAACCCCATTCAAAAATCAGCGTGTTCAGTGAAGTCTTGACAACAGTTCAACAAAACAGGAAACAGGAAGTGATGCATTACCTCAAAGAAGGTCTCGTACTCGATGACGATGAACTCTGACCTCGGCTTGTTCTGACAGTAGACCACGTACATGTGGAGGCGGCGCTCCTACAGAACACACACGCACACACACACGTGTTAACAGCTGATTGATTGACGGACTAATCGATAACAGTCATGTGACCCTCCTGCAGGAACAGTGTGATGAACCATCAGCAGCTCCCGGACCTGATGCAGTTACCATGGTGACAGAAAGTCATCCAGCCAGCAGGTCAGTGGTGTGATGCCTGAGTGTGTGCATTATGTGTAGGTTTGCAGTAATGTGTGTGTACATACACAACATCAGAGCTCAGTGTCTTTCAACCTGCAGGTACCCATAGCAGAGTTCGGTGACATTTGGACAAACTGTTTTTGTTTATGGACAAATTTTAGCGCCAGGCTGAAGCACTTGTTTGGACTGGTGGCGCAAATTCAAAATAATTGACACACATGTTCTAACATTATTATTTAACATATCCTCTAAGTTCCGTGAAGATTAGACCGACAAGTTATGATTTATAGTCTGATTTCTGTTAAGCCACGCCCCTTTTTTTGCAACTGTGGTGCCTCCAAGTAGTCGATTTGAATTAAGTTTTGAGGGTTTGTTTCTGGTACATATGTGGACATATCCTGCAAGTGTCATGATGTCTGACCCGATGGTTGCAGAGCCATTCTTATGCAGTTCTTTGGTCAGTATTTTTGAAACACAATGAGATGTCAACAAGCTTTTATTAAGTCTTAATGAGCTTTGTCAGATGATGATCCATAGAAAACTTGGTACGAATCAGACCTACGGTTTAGAAGGAGATGGCAAAAATGTTCTAAGTTGTGTAATGCCACACCTATTTTGTTGCAGTTGTGGCGCCTCTTGGTGGTAAATTTGAACCAAACTCTCAGGTTATGTTTTTGGTAGTTATATGAACATTTCCTGCAAGTTTTGTAATGATTCGTTCAACAGTTGTGGAGTTAGTTCTGTTTATGTGTTAAGCCACGCCATTTTTAAAGTTCAATAGTCAAGGTTTTTGAAATGCAACTAGAGATTAAGCAGCTTTTAATAACGTATGATGAGGATAGTCCAGTGATGATCCACACAAAATTTGGTGTGACTCAGACCTACTGTTTAGGAAGAGACATCAAAAATGTGTTTTTCAAAAAATTAAAAATGGTGGAAAATCTACTCAGGCGGACCTCAATGGTTTTAAGGCTTTTCTGTACAGCACATTGAGCTGGACTTGGGTGTTGAAACTCAAGTGACTTTGATGTACAGTTTGAGGGGCGTGGCTTATTTTTTGTCCTTGATTACAGCGCCCCCGTCTGTCATCTGCACACACCTTCAACCACTGGTGAAAACTGAACTCACGTGTCTGATGAAGAGATCGGCCAGCAGGTCATGATTCTGAACGCAGCGGTCCAACTCCACCAGGAAGAAGCTGAGAGCAAACACACACACACACACACACACAATGAGTGTGACACAGTGTGTGTGTGTGTGTGTGTGTGTGTGTGTTAATGTGTGTGACTGTGACGTACTCGCGGTGCCAGTCATAGATCTGCTGGATGTTTCCGAAAACGATCTTGTCTTTTCCTCTCATGTCCTCTGGGATCCCTCGGACCTCCAGCCTGGACATGAACCCCTGAGACACCCAGACACACAGACAGACATGCAGACAGACACACAGACAGACCGCACATTTGGATTTCATTCATAGTTTAAACTCGACATTCAGCTGCTGAAACTCGGCATGTCTCACCTCCACGATCACGCCCAGATCCTTCACGTAGTCCTTCTCTGATTGGATCATCTCGTTGACCACAAACCTGCAGAGACACACGGACGTGAGTTCACGTTCAATGCTCACACAGAGAGACACGTGTCTATGACGGTGTCTGTCTCACATGCGTCCTCTCAGGGCTTTGTTCCTCTGTTCCGTGTCCGACTCGTTAGAGCCCTGATCCGAGTCCAGAGCCTGAAGACAGAAAGGAGAGACGGGTTAAGCAACTAAAAACACCTTGATTCTAATCAGTTAATTTTTGAGTCCAAATGGACGTTTGTGCTAAATTTGAAGAAATTCCCTCAAATTGTTCTTGAGATATTGCGCCTAGATAACATTAAGTTGACTTGACTTGATAGTAGTGCGACGGACGAAGTCACAGTGACCTTGACCTTTGACTTTCGACCTTCTATGGTCAAAATTGAATCAGTTCATCGCTGACTCAAAGTGGTGTTTGTGCCAAATTTAAAGACATTCTGTTGAGCTGTTCTTGCGATACAGATTTCATGAAAATGCAATAAACGAGGTCACTGTGATCTTGACCTTTGACATTCCACCCTGTAATTCAATCAGTTCATTTTTGAGTCATAGTGGACGTTTGTGCCAAATTTGAGAAATTCTCTCAAACTGTTGTTGAGATATCAGTTTCACAAGAACGGAACGGACGAAAAACCCAAAATCATAAATCCGGTGATATAAAAGTTGACGGTCATCGATATAACTTCAAATATATTAATTGATTATTGATTCGTTGATTCATAGACGTTTCATTTTGATAAAAGATGTTAATACTCATTTTATTTTCAGTGAAACTCGTCCGGCTTTACACTTTGATCAGTTTTATATATTTTTGTAAATGGATTATTTTTCAACTGTTGTCAAGACAATTTAAGACGTCATGTTGAATTCTGGGAAATTTAAACAGTCACTTTTCACTACTGACATTTAATAAGAAAAAGCAACTAACCAGTAATGAAACTGAAACGTTCTGTTTCCAGAAACCAGCAATCACATTTATAAAGAAGTAAAATAAACACAGAGCCAGACAAAAGAATGAGTTGTCTGCGGAAACAAATTTACTGACAAAACTCGACGAAAAACTTATTGAAGACAAAATACTGAAAAAAATATTACAAACAAACAAACAAACAGCATGAACCACGTTTGTTTACAGAATACAGAAACAGTATGTTGTTTACCTCGGGGTTGTTTGGGTCTTTGATGATCTGCATGGGAGGTGGTAGCGGGGTGCTGCTCTCCTCCTCTGGCTCCTCCTCCCCTCCACTCTGCCCCGCCTCCTCCTTCCTCGCCTTCTGCACAAACAAACATAAACGTTATCTTTTCTCTCTTTTTTCTCTCATCCTGTGTGTGTGTGTGTGTGTATGTGTGTGTGTGTACCGTCTGTGCGTTGCCGGTGAGGGGCGTGGCCAGCTCCGTCCTGTTGTCCCGCCTCCTGGTTCTGATTGGAGGTTTCTTCTGTCCGTCAGCTTTTCCCTGACTCAGCCTGCGGACCGGACTGGTCAACCAGCGCTGCAACAAACAAACAAACAAACAAACAAACAAACAAACAAATAAACAAACAAACAAACAAACAAACAAACAACACAATGTCAAAGAGACTCACTTCAGAAAGTAATACATAAAAATAAACTACATAAATAAATATGAATAAATAAATCTCTATAAAAAATAAACTAAATAACATAAATTAAATGAAAAACAGAAACTATCTAAATAAATCGAGAAAAATATAAGAAATATTATGAATATAACTAAATACATCAATTAATTAAAAAATAATTGAGTAAATAAAGATTTAAATACAGGAATATATTTAAAAAACGATGAAAAAATATCAGTGAAATACTCAATTGAACAAAATGAATAATAAAATAAGTATATATATAAAGAAAGTAAATGATGAAATAAAAACAAAAATAAAAAAAGGAACCAATTAAATTAATGAAATAAATGAAAACCAAAAATATAAACTATACCAAATAAATGAAAAAAGTAATTAATCAAAATAAACCAATATAAATAAAACAAAATAAGTAAATAAAAATAGAAAAAGTAAATAATCAAATAAATAAAAGTTTAATAAACTTAATAATCTTGATAAGTAAATTAAAAAGTAAATCAAATGAAAAATCTAATGAATAAAAAAATAAAATAAGAATGAATAAATAAATATATTTTAAAAATGTATTAAATAAATAAAAAAGAATATAAGCTAAATTAAATAAATAAATGAATACAAATAATTAATCACAATAAATGGAACTAAAAACAAATAAATAAATACATACAAATAAACTTGATAATCTTAATGAAGAAATGTAAAAAATAAATGAAAATGAAAAATAAATAAAAAATGGGGAAATATAAAATAAACACATAAATAAAAACTAATAAAATAAATACAGTGTGTAAATAAATAAATAAATAAATGAGAGTACATAAATCAATATCTATAAAAAATTAACAATAAAAAAAGAAAACACTAAAATAAAGTAAAATAAAAATTGAATTAATTACTAAAAAATAATGAAGTATATTCAAAACATAAAATAAATAAATAAATATGAGAAAAGATTTGTCATCATAATTCATTAATTATAGGAATTCAAAACAACAACAACAACAACAATAATAATAGTGAGCCTGACTTTACCTTCAGCGTATTTCCGGTTCCAGATCCACTGCGTTTGGACCCCGGAGAGCCGGCGGCGCCACCTGGAGCCCCGCCCACTCCATACACCGTGGGGGAGGTGGCACCTGAGGGAGACAAACAACAAGACGACGATGATGATGATGATGATGATGATGATGATGATGATGATGATGATGAAGAAGAAGAAGAAGAAGAAGAAGAAGAAGATGAGTTCACTGTCCGTCAGCAGGGTGAGTAAATACTGGACTGTCGACTCACTTTGGGCGGTGGTCTGGAGCCCTGAACCTTCGGAGCCGTACAGGGCGGAGTCTGCAGACACAAACAAACAAACAGATAAACAAATGGGTTTGATCCCAAACAGGCCAAATCCATAAACAATAATAAGTAACATTATTTTGTAAGAGTTGTGGCCAAAAACATGTTTTATGAGGTCACAGTGACCTTTGACCTTCAACCACCAAAATCAGATCAGATCATCCTTGACTGGACGTTTGTGCCAAATTTGAAAAAAAAAAAAAAAAAAAATCCCTCAAGGCCTTGTTGACATAAAGCATTCAAGAGAATGCGTGACGTCACAGTGACCTTTGACCTTCAAAACACCAGTGACTTAAAGGAGATGTTTGTGCCAAATTTAAAAAAATTCCCTCAACCTGTTCTCAAGATATTTCCTTTGTGAGAATGGGAGGGACAGAGAGACAAAGAGACAGGTCAAGTTTAACCTTTTGAAAAACATATTTTATATATTATTATTATTATTATTATTATTTTATAATATTAACCAGTGTTCAGTCTGACTCTGCCACCAGAGGGCAGCAGCTCCTTCTCTGTGCACATAAACTATATATGAATAAATAAATCTCTATAAAATAAACTAAATAAAAACAGATATATGAACAAATATAAAGAGTAAATAAGTAAATGTTAATAAAACGATATACACTAAATAAAAACTAATAAAAAGTAAATAAAATAAATAAGGGAAAACAGTAAATGTAAATAAAAATAAATAAATAAAATTAACTAACTAAATAAAAACAGGATAAATAAATGAATAAAAAATAATCAATCAAAATTAATAAAAATAGAAAAATCAGTTTACTAATTAGATATAAATAAAAGATAAATAAATTAACTTGATAAATAAAATTTAAAAAATAAATCAGTACAGTAAATAAATAAATATGGGAAATAATTATAATAAATAAATAAATACTAAATAAAATAATATTTGTAAGAAACAATTAACTTTCTAAATAATAAATTAATACATAAATAAAAATACAAAAATACACTTAAATAAATAAATAAGAGTAAATAAAGTGATATTTTTGAAAATATTCAACTGACTAAATAATAAATAAATAAAACAAATTAATGCATAGAAATAGAAAAATACAATAAATTAATTCATTAAAATAAAAAGTAAATAAGAGTAAATAAAATAATATTTATAAAAAATAATGAACTTACCAAATAATAAATAAGTAAATAAAAACAAATTAATACTTAAATACAAACAGAAAAATAAAAATTAAATGAATAAATAAATAAAATCAATAAAAATAATAATTTAAAAGAAATTTGGCTAAAAATATTTTTATAATAATAAATACTAAATTGTTGTTGTCAGACGGGGCATCAGAAATAAATCTAATCCAACATTCAGAGCCTCACATCGGCGTCACCTTGCCGCCTCCGCGATTTGTATGTATGTGTGTGTGTGTGTGTGTGTGTGTGTGCACATTTATGGTCACCTTAAACAGCAGTCACGTGACGAGCGTACACAAAGGCGCCATACGATGAGAGAAATAAGTCACGCCGTCTCCTACGACGTCTTATATTTAAATATTTTCTTTTACCAAACGTGTGTGTGTGTGTGTGTGTGTGTGTGAATTTGTCTTTTTCACAGATCTGTTTTTTATTCACAGAAAAGTTGAGGTGAAACATTAACAGAGAGTGAGACAGTTTTACTTCCTGTCGTCCCCTGACAGGTCACTGAGGACCGACCTATTGCACACACACACGCACACACACACATGCACACGCACGCACACACACACACACACACACACACACACACACATTGTGTGTTGGGTGTGGTAGTTAATGGTAGACTAAAGCTCCTACAGAGAAACTTGTGTGTCCTGTTTGACACACACATACATGAACACACATACACACACACACAGGTTACATTCCTACACGTCAGCGTAGCCGTGACGACAGGTCGACACACAGTCACCTTGTTCTGTCACACGTTAACACACACATATACACACTCGTCTCTCTATCACATTAAAACCCACCTCGCTCGTCCTCTCCCTCTCTCACAATCCATCCCCAAACTGCAGAACAATCCCAGCATGCACCTCTGCTGCTCCGCATGCTTCAGCGTCCGTCCATCAACACACACACACACACACATATACACACACACGGGTTCAAATAAAGACACGGACGGAGACGCAGCCGTCTGTTTGTGACTCTGCTGAATGAGCTACAGTCACAGCTCTGGGGGCGGGGCATAACAACATGGGGCGGGGCCAGATAGTGTGTGGGCGTGGCTAACAGGAGGAGGATCAGTTCCTGTCACTGCTGAATAAATGTAACGAAATAAAATCTGTTCAAATGTCGTTAAAATAAAGGAAGAAAAAAATCTGATAGGATAAATTAATAATAACAAAAATAATAAAAATTTTAATAAACTGTGGAAAAATAGACGGGAAAAATGTTCTGTCTAAAATCAAAATAAATTACATACATAAAAAAAATAAAAACATAAATAAAGTAATTGTATAATATATATTTATATTATAATTAAACAACAACAAATAAACATTGAGACACATCTATAAAATAAGTCAAATAGTTTATTTGACTTATTTTATAGATGTGTCTCAATGTTTGTTTATGATGAATGAAAATGAAATAAATATAGAAAATCAATGGGAAAAATCAACTGCACACAAACATGAAGAAAAAGGATTCAAACTTAATAATATGATTAAAAATAAATATGTACATAAGAACGTATTTATAATAAGCAGAATAAAACATTACAATAAATAAAAGTTTTGAAGAGAGAGATGCAGTGATTACAATTTATAAAGTATAAATAAAGATAAAAACACAATCAAAACAAATCTAAATGCATTAAAATAAGAAAATGGATAAAATAAGTGTTAAAAAAAAACAATGTATGATATTAACAATAAAAGAAACATGCCAATACACACTAAGAGCAGGACGTCCCCTCAGACACTCTCACTGTGTCCTGCGGTCCAATCTGAACTCTGTGGAGATGTTTTCTGTCAACACTCAACAACAATACACAACTTTAATCTGTCTTTTAATGCTGGTGCTTTTTGTCTTCACTTGTGGGGACATTTAGTTTATCGTTATCACTTGTGGGGACATTTAGTTTGTTTTCTTTGTGACTTGTGGAGACATTTAGTTTTTTTACATTGTGACTTGTGGGGACATTTAGTTTGTTTTCTTTGTGAATTGTGGGGACATTTAGTTTTTTTTAAATTGTCACTTGTGGGGACATTTAGTTGTTTTCTTTGTGACTTGTGGGGACATTTAGTTTGTTTTCTTTGTGACTTGTGGGGACATTTAGTTTTTTTTAAATTGTGACTTGTGGGGACATTTAGTTTGTTTTCTTTGTGACTTGTGGGGACATTTAGTTTGTTTTCTTTGTGACTTGTGGGGACATTTAGTTTTTTTTAAATTGTGACTTGTGGGGACATTTAGTTTATTTTCTTTGTGACTTGTGGGGACATTTAGTTTGTTTTCTTTGTGACTTGTGGGGACATTTAGTTTTTTTAAAAATTGTCACTTGTGGGGACATTTAGTTTATCGTTATCACTTGTGGGGACATTTAGTTCGTTTTTCGTGTCTTGTGGAGACATTTAGTTTGTTTACATTGTGACTTGTGGAGACATTTAGTTTTTTACATTGTGACTTTTGGGGACATTTAGTTTGTTTTCTTTGTGACTTGTGGGGACATTAAGTTTTTTTACATTGTGACTTGTGGGGACATTTAG
Organism: Epinephelus moara; assembly: GCF_006386435.1. NCBI lineage: Eukaryota > Metazoa > Chordata > Actinopteri > Perciformes > Serranidae > Epinephelus > Epinephelus moara. The sequence continues at coordinate 2,320,131 of NC_065521.1, read as the reverse complement.
TTTATCGTTGTCACTTGTGGGGACATTTAGTTTAATATGTGACTTGTGGGGACATTTAGTTTAATATGTGACTTGTGGGGACATTTAGTTTGTGGGGACATTAAGATTAGTTTGTGACTAGTGGGGACATTTAGTTTGTTTTATTTGTGAGCTGGGGGGACATTTGTATTGTTACGTTACTTGTGGGGACAGGAACTAATGGACTGACATCATAAAGACTCGTGTCCACCTCTGGCTGTCTCAGTACCTAAACTGTCAAAATGTCTTCGGCATGTAAAGTCCGTCCCAGGACTGCAGACTTGGACAGAAGCTCAAAAGAAACATAAGACACAGTTCCAGATGTGTCCTCAAAAGTATGGAAAGTCCTGGTTGATTATGAGTTGCAGGAGACACACACATACACAATCACACACACACACACACACACACACACACACACACACAAAGACCTGTGCGTGTGTGTGAACTTTACAAACTGGGATTTAAATATTTAGTGGACACGGAGACGGAGACGGACAGGATGTGGGACATCACAGCAACACTGTGGGGTCGCCTGAGGATGTTTAAAGTTCCCTCTGTGTAAACAGGAAGTGACATAGAGCAAACACAGGAAGTGCTGGTGCAGGAATATGAGGTCATGTGAGGGCGGAGACATGTTGGTCAGATACTCACCCCTCCCAGCGCTGACGTTAGAGGATGAGTTGGACGCGTTGGAGGACGAGGTGGTTGTGGTGGAGGACGAGTTGAAGGAGGAGGAGGTGGTGGTGCACGTAGAGGAGGTGCTGGAGGAGGTGGTGGAGGCCGGGATGAGCCCCTCCATGTCGGCTGCACTGTGGGAGTGTGACAGACAGAGGGCGCTCATCGGCAGTAAACCCTCCTGCAGGGACACAGTGTAAGAGACAGGTTACTGACATGTGGGGACAGTTGCTTTGTGGACGACTAGTGGGGACCTAAGTTTATTGTCGTGGTATATGAGGAGCAGTCATTGGTTACCTGCTGAGGAGACGTTTGATTGGTTACCTGCTGAGGAGACGTTTGATTGGTTACCTGCTGAGGCGTTTGATCTGTCGTTCTGACCAGACACCACTCGGGCCGTTCGGCAGAGCGCTCCACCAGCTCCACAGTCTGTCCACAGCGGACGCTGAGCTCTCCTGGTCCTCCGGAGGAGAAATCCAACAACACCACCACTAACTCACAGCCTCCTGAGAGCTGCAGGGACAGACAGAGGGACACAGGTGAGACACAGTATTTTAAAGCAGTAGCAGTGTCCTCAGTAGCAGGGACGTCCCACAGACATCTCGTCCAGAGTGGTGTGTCCTGCAGTGACATCAGCTCTGCTGCAGCTGTCTGGGTGTGGACATTAAAGAGACAGACGAGTCTCTGCATCGTCACCGTCTGTAACCCAACACGTTCTTCACCCGTCCAATCACAGTGGGGCGCGCTGAGCTCTGATTGGCTGAGATCTCTGAGCGGAGCACGTGGGCTCCAGCTGGTGTGAGAAACAAACACACTCAGAGTGTCTGCTGGGACAGACGGGGTGTTCCCCGTCCAAATGGAAGACAGCTGTGAGGACAACACAGACACACAGTGGAAAGCACCACAGCAGTACTTGTACTCCACTACATGTACGCGACACAGCTGGGAGAAGTACTCGGATACTTTACTGAGAGTACAAATACCACAGTGTAGCTGAGCTACAGAGGCAGATTGGTGTCAATATTAATTATGTAAACAAATTAACAGTCTGTGTGTTTGTGTGTCATCTGTAAATAATAAACAACTTGTGCAAAAACTGTCTTGAGTGGATAACATCAGCTAATTTATGCAACAGGATGCTGACTGCTCTCTTCTCCCAGGGAAGTTGTGTCCTCGTGGCGGGGATTGAGGCGGAGGCTCTACGGCTGTGCTAGCTAGTTAATTCTCGTCTCATTTTTGCTCTGATAAAGAGTAAATTCATGAATTTAATCTCCCCCCGTGCTGATAAACACCCTAGAGGAAACACTGACATGAAATGTATTGTGATATTTTTGTTTTAGCTAGCGAATATGAGCTAACTTTAGCTTTTTTGCGAATGGGGAGCTAGCTCGCTAACGTAATAAAGTACTGTCTTGACTGTATAATGTTATTTAATTCATCCAATGAAATGACTCTAACGCTTTGAAAAAACCATCGCTAGATCAATACAGCGTAGCTCAAATACAGCTAGCAGGCTAATGTTAGCTTGCTAATGCAGATGAATTTATAGCGAGCTAACGTAGCAAAATAAAGTCTTGAGTGAATAACGTCGGCTAATTCGTCCAGACTCCTGCGCTGGTTTACAAATGACATCACCAGCATCACCAGCAACGTTACGAAGCAGCTAACACCAGATCCGCTAACATGTAACTTAGCTACACAGCTAGCTAGCTCTTTAAAGTAACAGTCTGTTCTTCAGACACATGGTCTGCTGAATCCACCTCAGTCTCCAGTCCACGTTAGTTTCACTGCAACTAGCTTCAGTTCCTCCGTCCTGAACACCAACAGCTCACAGCCAGTGTGGGTGGGGTCAGAGGTCACGGCCGCCGACCCCACCCACACTTCACGTAAGAGCAGGTAAAGAAATAAAACGTACCTTGTGAGCAGAGCAGAGAAGAGGAGAAAGTTTCAAGAAAACAATCTGACGACTGAAGAGAGGAAACTCCCACACACACACACACACACACACACACACACACACACACACACACACACACACACACCCAGCCAGCTGCTGCAGCGGTGAGGTAATGAGACTGTGGGACACACCCCTCCTAATACACACTGTGTGCATGTGCGTGTGTGTGTGTGTGTGTGTGTGTTACCTTGTCGCTGTCTGCAGTGTTTTGTGACGTTCGGGAGGCGATGGAGACGGTGTCAGGCTGACTGCTGGCATCACCCAGACTGTCTGCGTCCTCACTGGTCTCCCTGAGACAGACAGAGAGACAGTGAGACAGACAGAGAGACATGTTTTTCCTGAGTGATGTAAAATACACCTTGTGGCCAAAAGTATGTGGACGCCCTTTCCACATGTTTCAGTTCAGTTTGGTCCCTTAATTTATCCCTTAAAACACAACTAACACTCAAATCACCTAAATTAAAGCGTGTTCGTATTGTACTTTAAAAAGACAAGGACACTGATATTCAAAAAGCCCTTAAGTAAGTGGATTTAAGGGAGAATTTCCCCTTGACTTACATATTAATAAGATTAAAGGGGTTGTGATTTACATGAAGCCTCAGCTGCATATTAAAGGATGTATGGAGGCACATTTGTGTCAATATTTGTGTCAGAAGACAGTCAGTGTAAATGTGTAATCTGTAAATATAAAACAAAATAATTGATTATTAAAATAAAACAAACAAATTTCACAAATATCTGTTTCAAAGTTATAAATGTTAGGAAGATAGTCACAATTATCTGTTCAAAAGTTATAAATGTTAGGAAGATAGTCACAAATATGTTCAAAAGTCGTAAATGTTAGGAAGATAGTCACAAATATTTGTTCAAAAGTTGTAAATGTTAGGAAGATAGTCACAAATATCTGTTTCAAAATTGTAAATGCCAGGAAGTTAGTCACAAATATTTGTGAGAAAGTTGTAAATGTTAGTTAGATAGTCACAATTATCTGTTCAAAAGTTGTAAATGCTAGGAAGATAGTCACAAAAATCAGTTATAAAGTTGTAGATGTTAGGAACAGTCACAAATATCTGTTTCAAAATTGTAAATGTCAGGAAGTTAGTCACAAATATCTGTTTCAAAATTGTAAATGTGAGGAAGTTAGTCACAAATATCTGTTTCAAAGTTGTAAATGTTAGGAAGATAGTCACAAATATCTGTTTCAAAGTTGTAAATGTTAGGAAGATAGTCACAAATATCTGTTGCACTGATCATACTGACACAAATCTGCCTCCATAAAGGAATTTTAATCTGTTTTCTGCATGGAGTAAGGTTTTTTTAGGGGGTAATCCCCCCCACAAATTTACTAATTAGCATTAATGTCCCCACAAACTAAATGTCCCCACAAGTCACATATTAAACTAAATGTCCCCACAAGTGACAACGATAAACTAAATGTCCCCAAAAGTCACAATGTAAAAAACTAAATGTCCCCACAAGTCACAAAGAAAACAAACTAAATGTCCCCACAAGTAACAACTACAACAAAGAAAATGTCCCCGCTAGCATTACATTATCCCTACATTTTTACCTCAAGAAAGAGTTTGAGAGTTCAGTTAATTTCAGGCGCTCACCCCAAAATTGGTGGTTATTGATAAATTAATTTTTTATAACATGTTGAGGTTTTTTCTTTAATGGATTTTCTGCACAGTTGAAGGAGCAGTTAAGGGGTAATTAAAAATCCTTAGCCGTCCCTGAATTCTACACATCATGATTTTAACTTTTCTCCCACTGCTGGCAGCGTAACGCAGTGATTTCTGAATGGTGTTTGGTGCATCGCTTTAAAATATTCAGAGGACAGAATGTTCCGGAGGTCACGGCCGTTGCACAGAGGTCAAAGGTCAGTTATGTTTAGGAGAGCTGACGGATCACATGGTGGGAGGAATCTAACGTGGACATGTTAACTATGAGCGCTGACCTGCGGCTGATGCTGCGCTGTCGCCCCAGGGTGGGGTTTGGTGTCTTGGGGAGGGGGATGGGCTCCCGCAGTGCCCCCCGCAGGTGTCCCCGCCTCTCCTGGATCACCTGTCTAATGCTGCGGACCCACTCCTGCTTCAGCTCCAGCGAAGACGCCTGTGGAGACAGAGGACGACAGGTAGATGGTCCACGAACCTTTGAAGTGTGTTAACACAACATCAGTGTGTGTGTGTGGGGGGGGCACACACCTTCAGGACCGTCTTGTTGTCGGACGTTGGCGTTCGTCCGACCCACAGAGCGAACTTACAGGGATCCCCTTCTATGTGCTCCGTGACCCCGAGCTCTGAGGTCTGAGACAGCGACAGGAAGTGAGAGTGTTTTAGGGACAGGTGATCACATTTTCTTTTTCTGTCTGTTTCTGTAGAACAAAGTGGTGTGTTCCCATAAGTTTATGTGTCCCCACAGACCATGCTTCAATAATCTGGATATACTTGTTTACTTTGCATGTAGTTTAAGTCATAAAGGACCATTTCATACAGATTCTCTTGTACTGACAGTAAACTTGACGTCTAAATACACCCCATAAACCACCCATAATATGAGTTAAATCAATCAATCAATTTTATTTATAAAGCCCAATATCACAAATCACAATTTGCCTCACAGGGCTTTACAGCATAC
>NC_065521.1:2291035-2312096 GCF_006386435.1 Epinephelus moara | reverse complement strand
CTGATGGACGTGTGTCTCTAATATCTGATGGACGTGTGTCTCTCATGGCTGATGGACGTGTGTCTCTAATATCTGATGGACGTGTGTCTCTAATATCTGATGGACATGTGTCTCTCATGGCTGATGGACATGTGTCTCACCCTCAGCCTGCTCTTGTACAGATATTTGGTTCGTCCCGATGAGTCTTTGATCTCCTTGCTGAAGATGAGTGACAGCTCAAACAGGAAGAGGTGTCTGTCCCGCCCCTTCCTGATCAGGGACTTAGGCTCCCAAACCAGGAAGGAGTCCTGCAGGAGGAGCTCGCCCTGCACCTCCAGTCCCTCCTCCAGACCTGCCGGGGACGTCGCAGCCGGTTAGTGTCTTTAAACATGCCTCATGTGGAGTCATGTCGTCCTGTGAGGACAATGATCTGCGTTACCTTCCAGCATGCTAACGTGCATGGCGTCGTTGGCTCTCTTGGGGACGCTCAGCATGACGTCCAGACCTTCCTTTATCTCTCCTTTCCCCTCCTCGCAGCACGCTAACAGCTCCTACGGACATATACGCACACATCAGTCCACAAATCACGGGACCAGAGACATGAGCTGGGCGACAACATAAAGCTGACCGTCCCCCACAGGACGGAGGAGGAGTCAATAGCAAAAACAAATGCTAGCTTTTTAGCACATTAGCTAATGTTAGCTTTGATAGCAAAAGAAATAATGGATTTCTCTGTGACACGTTTTTAGCTATCGTAAGCTTCATCTCAGTAACTGGTTTCTAGAAAGGTGCTGCTCAGGTACTGGTCAATGTATATTTTATAATAAATGTATTAAATGTGTTTCGGCTCGTCTAAAAACGTAATCATTTTGTGCTTTTTTAAAGTTACGGTCCAAAGACTAGTATTTTGATTTCATGAAGAGAGCAGCTCTGAATTGGTGTGAAATCACTGGAGGTCGACCGTCACAAACTTTAACAACAGTTTTGGTCTGAAGGAATTCTGTGGACCGACAAAAAGACGTACCTTGAGCAGCAGCTGGTATTTGGTGATCCTCTGAACTGGTTTGATGAGAGCGGAGGAGATGGAGTTAGCCAGGCCGTGTCTCCTCTGCACCTCCTGCACACAACAAGCGTTCACACGACAGTTATAAATATTGTAACTTCACTGATCAACATTTATTTCATACTGTGACTCGCTCTGGACGAGTGGTTGCCATATTAGCACAAAGCCGACAACAGCATCAACTGAACTGAGCTCTTAAGGCCAAAACACACCGGCGCCGTACGACGCGCGTCAAAACAGCCGCCCCCATTATTTTCTATTTACAAACCCACACCGGCGGCGGCTCGACACGCGTCGATGTGCCGCGCTGTGGCACTTCACGCTATTGTCCTATTTTTCCAGCGTTGCCGCCCTTGAAAACGCGGTTGGCAACCAGTACCGCCACCTAGCGGACTGGAGTGTGCAGTAGAAATCCGGTTGACGCCCCGCAGTGCGACGCTTTTTGTGTGTGTTGGGGGCAGCACTTGACTTGCGTCAATGACGCCACTGTCATATGACGCCGCCGGTGTGTTTTGGCCTTTAAAGTCTGAGAAATTCAGTCGCGACACTGCAGGTGAAAACTGTTTTTTCATACACTAACTAACTGACCTCTAACTTGATTTATTTTGCTTTGATAACACGTCTTCTTTCAGACAACATCCAAATACACATTTAGTTTTTTAAGTTCAGATTTATGTTCTTAAAATGTATGAAAAATTTGATAATGCTTAATTTTTATATTCAAACTTTAAATTTAAGGAGAATTGTTATATGATAAATAATTGTTTTTATAGCAGGAATCAACGAGGCAAGTTTCGTGATGATGTCTATTAGCTAAGATTTTTTTACCTGAGTGTCTAAATGTTGTAAAAAATGTTGGAATTCTACAAAACATATCTCTAACGGTCTGAATCATAATTCTCAGCTTCAGCAGCACTTACAGACACCAAATTCTCCACTTTAATTCCTGTCTGTATTTTGAAGGTTTGTTACAAAGGTGCTTGTTCATATATTCATATACGTTATTCATAGACTGATTGACAGAACGTTTTATTCCTAAAAACATAGTGAAAATGGATTTTTTTATGACAGGTTTTTTTTCTGATTTATGGAGTGATAAGAGATATCCAAACATCCCTCTGTAAAACCTTTGACTCTAATATGTCAACAAAAGTAAACAAGACTTTTGATCCACGTTTTGTCCACTGTTCAGAAATGTATAAAAATCAGCTCATATTTCATCAGATAATGCCTCAGTTGAATGTTTACACATAAAATTCGTCGAAAACCTGTACTACGAAAAATATTCGCCCCAATGTAAGTGATCAACTAAAGAAGTTTCATGATAGTGTCTGTTTGTTTTTTTGTTTTTTTTTTATTGAAAATGTTTTACAAACATTTACATTTACATTTTACATTTTTTTTTTTTTTAAATTCTGATTTATAAATCTCATCTTCAGTATTTCTTATATACACCAAATTTTCCAGTTTTATTCCTGTCTTTATTCTGGAGGTTTGTACAGAGAGTTTGTTCATATATTATTTGGGCACGGATTTATAGAGCTTTTTATTCCTAAAAATATGGCAAATTTGATATTTATGGCTGCTTTTTTTCTCATTTATGGAGTGATAAAAAGAGACATTAAAAATTCCATCATCCCTCTCTTTTGATTTTTATATGTCAACAAAATGAAACATATTTTGATCCATGCTTTGTCCAACATTCAGATTTATGTTCTGGAAATGTATGAAAATAAAATATAAAAATATAAAACTATGAAACATTTCATTAAAAAAAAATTAAAAATATCAGAAGCAGAAATTAGTTTTCTTATCTTGTGAAACAACTACAGCTTTAATTGAAGACAGGACACTGACAGAGGTCTCTGTGTACTGAGGTCATAGTAAAATGGCCCCGTCCCCGAGGAGACTGGCTCGTTGCATGTTCAGCTGACTGGCTGTGAAAACACTAAATTATTTTTCAGGTCACTGGTTTCAAACCAGTTCAGCCTCAGGGTCCAAAGTCTCCGTCCACGCAGAGACTCTCTTACTCTGAGACGTCCTCGATGTCTCCTGAAGGAGTGACACTGCAGTACATTTGTAGTGAATGCTCTCAGTAAAGGACAGACAGTTAAACTGATTTAGGATTATTAATAATCGATAAGTCAACAGATGTCGTCAGTAAACAAACCTCGAAGAATCCGACGCCGTGCTGCTGGATCAGTAAACTGGAGTCCGGTTTGTTCCTGCAGTACGTCACGTACATGTGGAACTTATCCGCCTGACACACACACACACACACACACACACACAAAACCAAAACATTTATCACTTTATTAACATGCTCGTTTACATTTTTACTTCATTAAAAACAAACAAACAAACTGGTTACCCAGGTAACGAAGCAGTGTCCGACGTCCTCAGGAAGCTGTTCGTAGTTTTCCAGCTCCTTCAGGAAAATACTGCAACACACAGAGTACAAATAAATACTTAAGTTGTAGTGTATCTCAGGGTACCTGTTGTGAAACTCGTAGACGTCCTGGATGTGTCCACTGTAGCACATGTACAGCAGTGTACTTCTTAGTGTACTTCTTAGTGTACTTCGTAGTACCTGTTGTGAAACTCGTAGATGTCCTGGATGTTTCCGAACACGATTTCGTCCTTGTTGGACAGACCAGGTGGGACGTCCTCGGAGCCGCTCGTCATCTCCCACAGGTACGTCTGCACCAGGAGAAAGTATTACTGCAGTACAGGAAGTACCCTCCACTCTGATGTAGTACTACGTGGTATAAGTACTTATCAGAGCTGTGGTTCTTCTCCTCTGTATCAGTGTGGTGTGTACTTCTGCCAGCAGAGGGTGCTGTTGGTGTGAGTACTCTGTGGTGTTGTGTAATGCAGGACATTGTGTGGACTGTACTGTGTGGTACTGTGTGGTACTGCGTGGTACTGTGTGGTACTGCGTAGTGCTGCAGTACTGTGATGTGAAGTGTGTACCTCGATACACTCCTGCAGGTCTCTGACGTAGACTCGCTCTGTTTGGAGGAGTTCAGCCATGATGTACCTGAGAACACACACGTGTTACCGCAGCACATTCACTCTGAATACTCTCACTCTCAGTACTTGTAGTACTTGTACTCACTCCTTCTTGCGGGCGGAGCGTCTCTTCTCGTCGCTGACTTGGTGACTCGGGTCAGACAGGTTGACCTCGGGGTCCGAGTCAGACAGACTGTTGGGGATCAGCTCCAGCTCCAAGTCCTTATTGTCCTGACAGGGACACCGTACAGCACGCTCATTAAAAGTACACACAGAGTACTACAGAATACTATGGCTTAACTTCCAAATACTGCAACTTAACTTCCAAATACTACGACTTAACTTCCGAAAACTACAACTTTACTTCCAAATACTACCACTTAACTTCCCAATACTACCACTTAACTTCCGAAAACTACAACTTTACTTCCAAATACTACCACTTAACTTCCCAATACTACGACTTAACTTCCGAAAACTACAACTTTATTTCCAAATACTACCACTTAACTTCCGAAAACTACGACTTAACTTCCAAATACTACGACTTAACTTCCAAATGCTACGACTTAACTTCTGAAAACTACAACTTTACTTCCAAATACTACGACTTAACTTCCCAAAGACTACGACTTAACTTCTGAAAACTACGACTTAACTTCCAAATACTACGACTTTACTTCTACGACTTAACTTCTGAAAACTACGACTTAACTTCCAAATACTACGACTTTACTTCCAAAGACTATGACTTAACTTCTGAAAACTACGACTTAACTTCCGAAAAACTATGACTTAACTTCCAAATACTACGACTTTACTTCCAAAGACTACGACTTAACTTCTGAAAACTACGACTTAACTTCCAAATACTACGACTTCACTTCCAAAGACTACGACTTAACTTCTGAAAACTACGACTTAACTTCTGAAAACTACGACTTTACTACCAAATACTACGACTTCACTTCCAAGTACTACGACATAACTTCCAAATACTACGACTTTACTTCCAAATACTACGACTTTACTTCCAAAGACTACGACTTAACTTCCAAATACTACAACTTAACTTCCAAATACTACAACTTTACTTCCAAAGACTACGACTTAACTTCTGAAAACTACGACTTTACTACCAAATACTACGACTTCACTTCCAAATACTACGACTTAACTTCCAAAGACTACGACTTTACTTCCAAAGACTACGACTTAACTTCTGAAAACTACGACTTAACTTCCAAATACTACGACTTCACTTCCAAATACTACGACTTCACTTCCAAATACTACAACTTTACTTCCAAAGACTATGACTTAACTTCTGAAAACTACGACTTTACTACCAAATACTACTTTACTTCCAAATACTACAACTTAACTACTAAATACTACGACTTTACTTCCAAATACTACGACTTAACTTCCAAATACTACGACTTTCCTTCCAAATACTACGACTTTACTTCCAAATACTACCACTTTACTATAATGTTCGTACCTGCGAGCAGCCTCCGAGCGCCGTCTCCAGCAGGTGACGGTACTGCCCCATCCTGACGGTGAAGTCGCGGTAACGTTTATCCACAGTGGAGACGCAGCGGCGGAGCTCAGCGCGGTGGGCGTGGCCTTTGGCCAGCATGCTCTCAGCCAGTTGGATGAGCAGGTGAACCTTCTCCTGTGTGTGCTGAGAGGCAGAGCGACAGGTGAGTAACGGTCGTCATACATGTATGTACGCACATCTGTGGGTGCGTTCTCACCTTGGCCGACACGCAGAACTCTCGGTGCTGGTTCAGCAGTTCTTGCGTCTCGGTCACCGTTGCCCCTGGCGACGTGTGCGTGGACAGGTAGTGGTCACCTGACTGCTGCAGCCAATCCAGAGCCTGCGGCGAAAAGACACAAATACTGTCTGGATTTAACCCTGAACAGCCCCCGTCATGTTACCCAGGATGCTTCAGGAGATGAATTTAGTCGACATGTATCCCATCATGCATTTCATATTGAACAGACTCAAAACTTCCATTCGACTAATTAACTGAATAATTTTTTGGCTAACCGTTTAGAATTTTAGAACGTGGGCGACTTATCAAAAATAATTTTGTTTCTTGAGACGTTTGGCTTCTGGAGGTACTTTGCCTTTACCTGAATACTTCAACTGTGCTACATTTATCTGAATACTGTAGTTACTTCACAGATTATAATTTTTCATACACCATATAAATTATATATTTATTCTGTGTGTTAATGTGTGATCTGTAAATATATAAAACACTGTCAACAAATACAAAAACATCTGTGAAATCAAATAACTATTTTGCTAATAAACAAATTCTGCGGGTGTAAAACTAAAATGCAAAAGCACAAGCAAATCCAAAAATAAAAAATATAAATAAATAATTGGTATGGATGTGAATGTATGTACATATATATACATATATATATATATATATATATATATATGTATGAAATACATTTTATTTATTTTATTTAATTTTTGGATTTGTTTGCGTATTTGCAGGGGTTTTTTTATATTCGCAAAATATTTTTGTTAGGTTTTGCATGGTGTCAATGCGCTGCCATAATTAAATGTATTCAGAGATGGTTTTTTTTGTCGAATTTGTTTATTGGCTAAATAGTTATTTGATTTCACAGACTTTTTTTGTATTTGTGGATGTTTAATATTCACAGATTACACATAAACACACTGGCTGTTCATCTGTTTACACAACTGATATTGACACTAATCTGTCTCCATATATCGCTGGTTTTACCTCATGAAAAGATGAAATTAATTCTTCCACCACTGCCAGTGAATAAATGAATTAATAATCATCCAAACTTAAAAATGGATATTAATTAATTTATTTTTGATTTAACGTTAACGGCGTACCTGCTGGGCGTGGCTCTGGAACATCAGGTACTGCTGGCACTGATCCAGTCTACGTTTCTTCAAAGTCCAGAAATGAAGAACTCTGTTTTCCCTCTGCAGCAGCTCACTGAGGATACCTGCGCTCACACACACACACACACACACACACACACACACACACACACACACACACACACACACACACACGCGCACACACACACACACCTGGATCAGTCAAACGAACGCCACGCTGCATACAGATATAAACCAGGTGGAGTCCCTCAGGGCTCTACACTGGCTCCACCGCATGTCTCTGTTTACACTGACTGAACATGACTCGTGTGTCTCTGAGTGTGTTCATTTCACCTTTGACCTGTTGCTCCGGCACCCTGGAGTGCCCCGTGACCTCGGTGACCCCCGTCACCCCGGAGACGGTGACGCTGTGGCCTGAGATGTTTGCCATGGTGACGCTGTTACGGTGGATGTACTTGAGGAAGACTTCGGCGTTCCGTCTGGCCAGAGTGCAGGCCTGCCGCCATCGAACCAAGACTGTTAGTCACCCTGTCACACTGAGGTTAATATATGTGAACAGCTCAGGACTTTTTATGACCAATAAAGAAAAGGACGCCTCGAGACGTTCGCAGACCATCGAAGACTGTCCACAACAAATAAATACTATCGTTTATCAAAGAACAGAGGAATCCTAATACTGATGTTTTTTTAAATACTACACACTGACACTCCTTGTGCATCAGTGTGTAACACCTCTCTTAATTAGGAGTCAGACAGGAGCTCTGCTCTGATCTCTGCTATGTTCTGATTTTACACAATGTCACAGCAGCAAATATCAAAACTAAAAACTGTAGTTCTACACTTGACAGAGGAAACAGAACTAAACTTTTAGTTTAGTTACACTGCTCCTCATGCATAAATGAGCATAGTGTCTCTCTTAATGTGGAGTTTGAAAGCAGCTCTGCTCTCTGCTATGTTCACATTTTACATAATGTCATAAAAGTAAATATCAAAACTACAACTGTGGTTAAAGAGGAAGCAGAACTAAAAATTTAGTTTAGCTATGCTGCTCCTCATGAGTAAATGTGCACAGCATCTCTCTTAATGTGGAGTCAGACAGCAGCTGTGCTCAGCTCTCTGCTATGTTCACATTTTACAGAATGTCACAAACAAACTAACAAAAACAGACTGTATAAAAGTTTCCAGGACTGTCCTCACCTTCAGGAACGCCTCCTTCTGCTCCATGTGTTTACTGACCAGCGGCAGGAGGAGCTCCGGCTGTCTCTCTCCACCTCCACACCAGTCCTCCTCCCTGCGGTACTCCTGCTCCAGACTCTCCAGCACCCCACACACCTGGAGGGGCAGGCAGACAGGTAGCTACACAGACAGACAGACAGACAGGTAGTGCAGGTAGACAGACAGATGGTGATACCTGCTGGGACGTCCTGTAGAAGGCTGCGGAGGCGTTGACCAGTTTGAGTCGGTCTTCAATCCTCAGCATCAGAGTCTGCCAGTGCAGCGCCACCGTCTGGGCACAAGACCGCACCGCATCTGGGTCGTAGTGACCTGACCTAAGGGGGGGAGGTCAGAGGTCACTTGATGAGAAAGAGGTTCGTTTCCAGCCTGCATAGATGTATGAGTGCTGTGTGACTCACCTGACCAGAAGCTCCGCCCTCTGCTGCAGCGCCAGAGCCACCTGGTGAGTCCTCTGCAGGGAGTCTGCGTGGAGGAGAGCCTGAAAGAGATGTCACATGAGGAGTTTCACTGACTGACCTTGTCTTAGTTAAGTGACTGTGAAATCTTGGAGTGCAGTTACCTCTATGGCCTGTTGGAGGCGCTCGTGCTCCCTCTGCAGCTGCTCAGCTTCAGACAGACAGCTGGAGTTCAACATGCAGGACGACAACATCACCTCCCCCTCTGAGATCCAGCCCAGCACCTGAGACAGGCAGGGGGGAAAGAGACAGACAGGTGTGTGTTACCTGTTTGACCTGACTCTGCAGGTGTGTGTTACCTGTCTGACCTGACTATACAGGTGTGTGTTACCTGTCTGACCTGACTCTACAGGTGTGTGTTACCTGTTTGACCTGACTCTACAGGTGTGTGTTACCTGTTTGACCTGACTCTGCAGGTGTCTCAGCTGCAGGTTCTGCTCCAGGTGTGTGTGTGTGTGATCTGCAATCTGCTGCAGCTCCTTCTGTTTGTCCTGCAGGAGGCGCTGCAGCTCGTCCACCTGAGCTGAGAGACCCCCCTCCGCCTCAGACAGCTCAATACCTGACACACACACACACACACACACACACACACAGTCCTCATAAGGTAGGTTAACTAGCCTTGTGAATTTGCATTTTAATCTCCGTCCATGTGTGTATTTGCTCGTCTGTGTATCTCCATGGCAAAATTCAATCCCCTGGTTTCCATGGGGATCAGCTGTGTGCTTCAGAGAGCAGTTTCCATAGCAACCCCATCCCCTTCCCCCCATGATCTAATGTGCCCCCCCCTCCTTTCCCCCTGACATCATCATCATCATCATCATCATCATCATGGCTGCTCGGTCCAAACTGTGAACCGACGTCTGATGCTGTTAGAGACTCCTGGAAACTCCTGGAACTTCCTGAAGGAGCGCAACACGCCCCAAAATGAAATCCAGGCAACCTTGAAGCACGTCAAGGACCACGTGGGCCCTTTAAAGCATCTTTACCTCCTCTCTTTGTGAAACTGTCCAGTGTCACAGAGTTTGGAACCTTCTCAAGGACCAAGGACCTCCAGACACAGCTCACAAACTACACACAACCACTCAAGGACCCCTAGAATCTACAAAAACTTCTTTCAGTGTCCTGGAACCCTGTCAGCAACTCCTTGAATTCATTTAGTGACCAGTGGAAAACTACTACGGGGTTCTGGAACCTCTTCAAGGACCACTGGAATCCACAAAGATTTACTTTAGTGTCCTGGAACTCTGTCAGCAACTCCTTGAATCTACTTAGAAACAAATGGAAAACTATCAAGGGTCTCTGGAACCACTAAGGTTCCCTTAGTGTCCTGGAACCCCATCAGGGTCTCCTTGAATCTACTTAGGGTCCAGTGGAAAACTATCAAGGGGTTCTGTAACCTCTTCAAGGATCCCTGGAACCAACAAAAGTTCATTCAATGTCCTGGAAACTGTCAGCAACTACTTGAATCCACTTAGTGACTAGTGGAAAACTATTAAGGGACCTTAAAACATCTTTAAAGACCACTGGAACCTCATAGGGGGTCCATTAGAACTCCCTCAGTAATCACTCAGCCCCATTGAGGAACACTCAAAACCACCAAAGCACCCCTGCAATCAACAAAAAAAGACTCCAGAAACTTCCTTAAGTTCTTCCTTTGAGGGAATACCCTTATTAGGGGCCCCCAGAACCCCCTCCTGGAGCTGTGTCAAGGACCCCTGCAACTCCCCAAGGAACCTCTAGAACTCCCTTTGGAATTACCCAACAAAGCACTAGAAACCACTCAAAGATCCCTGGAACCCACAAAAAACTTCTGGAAATCCCTCAAGGTCCCAGATACTTTGTTAATGATAGAATTACTTGCAAGGACCATTGGGCAATCCTGGAGACTTCTAGGACCTCCCTTAATGTCCACTGAGAGCTCTTAAACACCATATGATCCCTCGAACTCCTCAAGAATCAGAAAGATGTAGAACCCAAACAAGGTCCCCTGGAACACACTGAATGACACACTTAAATCCCTCAAGGCCCCTTGGATCCTGTCACGTCTGAGGTTACCTCCGGTTACCGGTGTGACAGTCCAATAGCTACAGGAAGCTCTTGTAGAACTGCTTCAAGAAGCAGTGCAGAACCATCAAGGATCTCTAGCATCTCCTTGAGAACTTCTGAAACCCTCTTCTGAAAGTCTCTCAAGATCACCAGAGTTCTGTCAAGGGTTCCTGGGAATCCCCAAGGTAGTAGTGAAAGCCCTCCAAGGACCAGTTGAACATTTGGAGGCCTTTCAGTGACCACATGAACCCTGTGCTGATCTATCCCTCCGTTACCTTCGCAGACCTCAAAGTGGCCTCTGGGAACTCTCCAGGAACCCTTTTGATGGCCACTTGAAGTCCTCAATGGTCTTTAAGAGCCACCTGAAGGACCACGGCTCTATCAGGCTACACTGGAACTCCCAAAAGGAGCTCTAAACACCCCTGGAGGCCCCCATGTAGCCCCCATCTGGTCTGTTGTGGTGTACCTCAGGGCTCTACGCTAGATCCTTGTCTTTTCTGTTATCTAAACCACCAGTTGGCGCCGTCATTCAGATTACTACGGATGTTTCCGTCAGTACTCAGTTAAAGTGACAGTGTGACTCGTACCTGATGCCTGGACCTCGGTTATGTACTGCTGAAGGTCATGACCTTGTTGGATGACCTCATAGATCATGTTGTTCATGGCCAGCCGTCGCTCCATGTGCCTGCGGATGTATCAGTCACTTAGTCAAAGCCCAACATGGCCTCTGTTTTTTTTTTTTTTTTTGTCATGAGTCATGATGATGTCAGCACGCCGGCCTGTTTACCTGTGGATGCGCTGCTGTGCTAGCGTTAGCACCTCTGGGCTAGCCTCCACCAGCCGCGACTGGCCCAGTCCCAGCTTGTCCTGGGCAAGCTTATCCTGGTTTGCGTCTGGCATGCGCGGCGATGCTAGCTTCTCTGCAGAGAAGTCCTGGGACTGTTTCTGGAGATCCTGCTTCCAGGCATCCATTTCCCCCGTTACCTAGGAAACGCACAAATGTTCACAGGGAATGGAACCTTGACGCTAAGAACGGAGGTGTAACATGTCGATTATTGATTATTGATCAGTTTACCTCCAGCGTGCACTGCTGCAGGATGCGTAGCTGCAGGTACACGTCCAGTCGGATCTTCCTCTGGTGGAAAAGTTCCTCCAGCTGAACGTGAGACTCCTCCAGCTGCTGCAGTACCGTCTCCACGTGAGCTACTGAGCTGCCCTGGGGCCTGAAACAAACGCGCCTAAAGTGGTCAAACAAACCTGAAACCACGAGGACTTCAGAAACTACAAAACAAACACACCCAAACTACAAAACAAACGCACCCCCACTACAAAACAAACACACTAATAATAACACACACTGGCTCCACACAGGCCTCTGAGCCGCCCTGATGAGTGAATCAAACACACCTGAGTTGCAGGATGAGGTCTTCTCCTTCCCGGATGACACTCATCGCAGCTTCCTGTGGGTCAGGGTTAGAGCTGGGGTTAGTGTGAGGTCAGAGGTCAGAGGTAAGGGGGGTGTTAGTGTGTTAGGCTGCAGGTCAGAGGTCAAAGGTCAGCAGGTACCTGTGTGTTGGCCTGTTGCTGCTGCTGCTGACTGATGAGAGACTGAAGAGACTCTACGGTGTCGGGACAAACACACGGGTCAGAGGTCAGCTGCTTCTGGAGACCCTCCATCCACACTGAGAGCTGAGGAGGAGGAGGAGGATGTAAGTTCCAGTTCCAGATGGTGGTGTCAGGTGTCAGTGGGAGGTGTCAGGTGTCAGTGGGAGATGCCAGGTGTCAGATGGTGGTGTCAGGTGTCAGTGGGAGGTGTCAGTGGGTGGTGTCAGGTGTCAGTGGGAGGTGTCAGGTGTCAGTGGGAGATGTCAGGCATCAGAGGGTGGTGTCAGGCGTCAGAGGGTGGTGTCAGGTGTCAGTGCGAGGTGTCAGGTGTCAGTGGGTGGTGTCAGGTGTCAGTGGGAGGTGTTAGGTGTCAGTGAGTGGTGTCAGGTGTCAGTGGGAGGTGTCAGGTGTCAGAGGGTGGTGTCAGGTGTCAGTGGGAGGTGTCAGGTGTCAGTGAGTGGTGTCAGGTGTCAGTGGGAGGTGTCAGCAGTGTGTGTTACCTCCTTGGTGTGGGTGTAGAAGGACACAGCCAGGTCCAGCAGCAGCTTCCTCTGCTCCACCCTCTGGATGAAGGCCTGCACACACAACACACATTAACTTCCTGCAGCACTTCCTGTCTGTGCCCTTCACAATAAGAGCAGTGTACCTGCATGCGGAGCTCCAGGTCCCTGGCAGCCTGGTAGATCTCCTCCTCCTCACACTCTCCTGACTGAGCCAGCTGGTCGGCTGCTTCCAGGAGCTTCTCTGCGTTAGTGTACGTGTTCTGACACACACACACACACACACACACACACACAGGTATCATTTATTCAACATGGCCGCTGCGGGGTGCATCAGGTGATCCAGGTGTGGGCGGGGCTCATGTGTTTACCTGTGCCACCTGCTGGAAGTCATCGTGGCGTTTCTGCAGCGCTCGCGCTCGGTGCAGAGACTTCCCCACCCCGCTGTGTTTGTTCAGGAAGACTTCACCATGCTGCTCCACCCAGTCCAACACCTGAGAGACAGACAGGTGGACAGGGAGGGAGAGACGGACAGGTGGAGAGGGACAGACAGGTAAAGAGAGAGACAGACAGGCTTTAGGCGTCCATGAGTCTGGACCTGAACCCTGACGTAGGTCTGAACTCGTCCTACCTGTCTCACATCCTGCTGAAACACACACAGCTGCAGGCGCTGGTGGAGGCGGAGCTTCCGGTGCTGCCACGCCCCCTCCACCTCGTGGTGTCCCTGCAACAACACAAAGACAACGTCACACCTGGCCACCTGTCTGTCTCTTGGCGATGTGTGACATGTGACCATGACACGTACCTGCATGACCTGGTGCAGAACTCCCATGATGCCGTGCGTGGCAGCTGTGAAGTCCGGTTTGGCCGTCGACTCCTCGGATTCGGTTGCCGGGCAACGTTGGAGGACGTCCAATAAGGCTTTCCCGCTCTCACTGACCTGCAGACAGACAGGTAGTCAGTCAGACAGACAGGTAGTCAGTCAGACAGACAGGTGGACAGTCAGACAGACAGCTGGTCAGTCAGACAGACAGACGATTGGAGGGACAGACAGACAAGTACCTGGGTGTAGTTGGCAGAGATCTCCTCATTCAGCTCCTGGTGTTTTTTCGTTGCAGCCTCCAGCTCTGCTGTCGCCGACGGCAACGGGCCTTCAGAGCATGCCTGAACCCAACCTTCCACTTTGAGCAGGAACTGGACACACAGACAGACATACAGACAGACAGACAGACAGGTGGAGAGGGTGGAGGTGAGACAGGTGGGGACAGAAAGAGAGGTGGTGAGACAGGTTGGTATGTAGCGCTCCTCACCTGCTCTGCCCCCTGGTGGAAGCCGGTTGCCATGGCGAGCGTGTTGCTGCGCTCCTCCAGCGCCGTCGTCAGGGACTTCCAGTCTTCCTGAAGCCGCGACGACACCATGGTGATTCGCTCCGCCCCATAGTGACCGGCCTCTGCCAGCCTGGCTGCCACGGTAACCACGCTGTCCACGTTGACACTGCCGTTCTGCGGGGAGACGCATTGTTAAGGTTGTATTTCACACAACAAACAAACAAACAAACAAGCAAACAATCACACTGACCATGCAGTTGGCGGTGAAGTGCTGGTGCTGTGTCTGGAGGTCGAGGGCATGCTGGTGGTTCTGCCCGACCTCCGCCAAACTCTGCACGAACAGTTCTTTACTGTGAGCGATCCACTCGGACATCTGAGACGGAGACAGTACAACAGTGTTTCTGTATCAGTGGTAGTATTTCAGTGAAAAACAGCTGCAGTAGTTCGGTTATCAGCTGTACTGGTTGTTTAGTGGTAACTGTACGTCAGTTAGCAGTAGTAGTAAAATTAAATATGACCTTGGTGGCGTCCTGCTCAAACAGGTGCAGCTGCAGCGCCTGATCCAGATGCAGCTTCCTGTCGCTCCAGCTCTGCAGCAGGTGAGTGCGAGCCGCCTGCAGCCGGTCCAGCAAAGACGAAACCTTTGGCGCAACACTCTGGAAGTCCGCTCCGCCCGACAGCCAGCTGCCGTGACTACCACCGCCGCCACCACTGCCTTCAGTGGAGGTGTCACTGTGGGAGGGGCCCAGGCGCATGCGCTGGAGCAAGCTCCGTCCCTCTCGCTCGAGGGCGTCGACTGGTGCCGTGGCGATGGTGTTACGGAGACGGCCGTGTTCCTCCAGAAGTCTGGAACGGGAAAGAATTACTCCATAAACAAAAACATCTTCATAAAAGCAGTGGTTCATAGTTATTGAACACTTTGGAACTCACTTGCGGGCCTCGTCCACATCCTGGGGCTCCGGTATGCGGTTCAGCCCGGCCTCCAGCTGCTCCAGCTGGGCCAGCAGCTGTGTGGCGGCCCCCATGAACTCCTCCAGACCCAGACGCAGCTCGGTCCATTCGACATGGTCGTACTCCAATGAACCGCCGAGGTCAGAGGTCAGCTGGGAGGGATCGACGAGCCGGGACAGACCCTCCACTGACACCAGGCTGGTCTGAAGAGACAGTCGGGTATGGTCAGTAAGCAGCAATAGTGTTAACCTCAGTTAGCAGCAGTAGAACTATTCATATCAGCAGTGGCACTGTAAAAGCACTGGTAGGTCTCTGGTAGCACTTCAGTTAGCAGTAGTATTGCAGTTGTGAGAAGTAGTACCTCAAAGCTGAGCTTGGCGCTGCCCAGGTTGGTCTTGTGTTTCTGCCAGAAGGTGTCTGGTTTGATGAGCAGCGCCGTGTGGATGTTGGAGGAAAACGACTCCTGCAGCGTCCGTAGAACCGGTTTGACGCTGTCCCACTTACTGCCGCGCATGTCCACCACCACGGTGAAGCCACGAGCACGCACATCCTCACTGACAGACAGACAGACAGACAGACAGACAGAGGGGTTAACAGGGGAGACAGGCCAAGGAGGAGACAGGAGGAGAGGCCGACAGATACACAGACCAAGGGAGTGTTACCTGGGTATGGTCGCCAGGTAAGTGACCAATCGGCTGAGGTCTTCTTGTTTTATTCGATCATGATTGGTCCTGGCAGGGAAGGTCAGGATTGGTCCGCCACGTTTGTCCCGTCCACCTGTAAAACACACTGAGTTAAACCGGGTCACATCAGGACCAGACTGGACCAGACTGGGCTAAAATCTGCAGGTGTGTGTTTTACCTGACACGAAGGCCACTTTCTCTCTGAGCACTGTCAGGACGTCGACCGCCCGAACGCACTCTGCTTTACCAGAACCTGAAAGATGAAACAGATGGAGACGTCTGTTAGCTGGTGGATGTGTTTGTCGGTTAGCAGCAGCGCTTTGGTTAGCGACAGTAGCGGTGTTTCAGTTAGCAGCAGCGCTTTGGTTAGCGACAGTAGCTGTGTTTCAGTTAGCAGCAGCACTTTGGTTAGCGACAGTAGCGGTCTTTCTGTTAGCAGCAGCGCTGTGGTTAGTAGCTGTGTTTCAGTTAGCAGCAGCGCTTTGGTTAGCGACAGTAGTGGTGTTTCTGTTAGCAGCAGCGCTTTGGTTAGCGACAGTAGCTGTGTTTCAGTTAGCACCAGCGCTTTGGTTAGCGACAGTAGCCGTGTTTCAGTTAGCAGCAGCGATTTGGTTAGCGACAGTAGCGGTGTCTCAGTTAGCAGCAGCGCTTTGGTTAGCGACAGTAGCGGTGTCTCAGTTAGCAGCGCTTTGGTTAGCGACAGTAGCGGTGTCTCAGTTAGCAGCAGCGCTTTGGTTAGCGACAGTAGCCGTGTTTCAGTTAGCAGCAGTGCTTTGGTTAGCGACAGTTTTGTGGTCCTGCTAACGTAACTTAATGAACTGAGTCCCTCTGCTTGCTCTCTGCTGTTAGTGTTCATCATCACTTCCTGTCAGACGTCTTTCTCGCTGTAATTTCTGAACCTGTGTTATTAAAACTTAGAAACACCCAGCAGGCCACAGCAAAGTAGCTCCACCCACTGCAAACCAGCCAATCAGGCGTCACAGAGAGACGCTGACAGACATTTCAATTAAAAAGCTGACTCCTGCAGCACAGTGTGTGTGTGTGTGTGTGTGTGTGTGAGATCATCCTGCACAGCGGGAGGAAGCTAATCCAACACACACACACTGAGGGCATTAAACGTCTCACATTAGCAGCTCGACGAGCGGCGCTAACCCTCAGAGAGAGAACCTAAAAACAGGAAGCAGCCTAAACCGTCTCCTTCCTCTGTCCTCTGTCTCCTTCACTAGTGTCCTTGAATCCTCCCTCTGGACAAATCAGCCTCCTCAAAGCCCACTGTGACCATCCACACTCACACTGAGTGTTTGTTTCACAATAAAAGCCCCTCAGTTGCCGTCAGCGTTAACTCGTCCACTGATTCTATGTCTGAATATAACGCTGTATTTTATTTAACTGCTTTTATTGCATGATGCTATTTTTATCGCGTCCGTTAAAGCTACAGTAACGATTCTGGTGTCATCTGAAACTAAAAGACCTGAATCCACTTTATGCTAGCTCCCTGAAAATTCCGATAAAAACATTCTTAATCTGTCACCAAAAAAAGCTAAAAAAAACAATATCAGAAAAAAATGTTTATAAAATGTCTGAGATTGCTATCAAAAAGTCTGAAAAATATAGTTGAAATGTGAAAAAATATTTATATAATAACTGATAAAATATTTGGAAAAACAAAAATAAAATGTTCAAAAAAATGTTGATAAAATGTCTGGAAAAAATATAAAATACTTGAAAAATATTATTGGAATGTTAGAAATTCCTGTAAAAAAAACCCCAATGTTGATAAAACTTTCAAAAAATCAGAATTTTTTTTTTTTATAAAATTTCCAAAGAAAATTGTAAAAATTTTGAAAAATATAAATCATCAGAACATGTAGCTTCTCGGGCAGAGGGCTTATCAACGCTCCTTACTTAAAGTCTAAATTTTGGGAAAAACAGCATGGCCGTTTTCACCTTGGTTCATTTGACCTCTGACCTTCAGATATCTGAATAAAAATAGGTTCTGTGTCTCTGACGTGTTCTGTTGACCTGATGTCCCCCCACACACAGACACTATCTGTGGCTCTCAGAGGGTTAACTGTGTCCTCATGAAGTCAGTTTCCCTCATTTAAACACAAACTACCATCTTTCCTGAACCGACGCACATTCGTGCCTGAACTACTCGCAGCTCCACCCACCCATCCGACATCCCGTCGCCGCCCTGCAGCACGACGACTCAGCACATGGACACAATACGTCCCCTCAGCTGGTCAGACGGACGTGGAGTCGGTGCACTTCCTGCTGCTGACAGTGTTTCCTGTCAGCGAGTCGGGGCCACTGATCTCTGCTCACATCGGCCCGTCTCGCCCTCTTAGAATCCCTCAGATGTGAGCTGAGTGTGGGCCGACCTGGTGTTAATACGGAGCAGGAGCCGACAGCCCGCCGCACTAATGAGGTGCTGGTGGGTGTTTGTGGGCTGTAAACACGACGCCGTGTGAGTCCAGCAGTGAGCACACGCCGCTACACGGTGTCAGGGAATCTGACTGATCCTCCATCAGCCGGCTGATCCCAGACCTGCTGTCGATCAAGGTGACCAGCACAGAGGAGGAGGGATTTCCATCACACACACACACACACACTGAGTCAGTGTATAAATCCTAAAATAGCTGCAGATGAAAAGCCTTCAGAGAAACTTGCTGTCAGTCTGTCAGGACTCATCACAGACGTTACGCAACAAACACTAATGAACACATCTCGCCACGGCGTCCTCCCGGTCTCCAACATGTCAGCCTCGTAGAGACAAAGACGTTCAGTCACAGTCTCGTTATGTCCACCAGAAACTAACAAACATCCATGTCTGTCCATCCATCAAGAGTCCAAGTTCTCCAGCTGCTTCACTGTACCATCTACTGTAGCTCCTTCACAATAAAAGCTCTCATGTTGCTTCACAATAAAAGTCAAACAGCTGCTTCACTGTACCATCTACTGTTGCTCCTTCACAATAAAAGCTCTCATGTTGCTTCACAATAAAAGTCAAACAGCTGCTTCACTGTACCATCTACTGTAGCTCCTTCACAATAAAAGCTCTCACGTTGCTTCACTGTACCATCTCCCAAGCTGCCTCATAGTAAAAGCTTTCTGATGAAGAATACGAAGGAAATGCCAGAAAATACCTACGCAGTGTCAAAGGAGTGTTGATAATATGTTGAAATGTTGAAAAAAAAATCTAAAATGCCCAAAAAGCATGATTAAAATGTCAGAAAAACTGTTAATAAAATGCCTGAAAAAGAATTATTTAAATTTAAAAAAAATAAAGGTAAAATAAAATGTTCAAAAAATGTTAATAAAATGTCTGAAAAATACTATTTAAATGTCAGAAAAATGTTTTGAGAAAATGTCTAAAAAACATGAATAAAAATGTTAATAAAATGCAAGAAAAGGTTTATAAAACGTCTGAAAAAAAATGTTATTTAAACGTCAAAGAAATGTAGATTAAATGTCCAAAAAAATTATTGAAATGTCAGAAAAAACATTTGATAAAATGTCCAAAAAGTATTTATATATACATATATATATATATATACATATATATATATAAAAAATAAAAAAAACTGAACAAATGTGAATTAATTCAAATGACCAAAATGCCGCCGTCACAGAGACCAAACGGGAGCCGAACGCCCACTTTACCTGGCCGGTAGCCCAGCCTCACCTGTACGCATCATGGCTCTCATACCATGGTCACTGTCTGTCTCCATCCTCCATGTTTGTAGTCAGGTCAAACCATCATGAGAGTAGTGTCCTGTAATCATACTCGAACCGCCAACATTGAAACGTCCAGTTATTCCACAGCTGTCCCAAAGTTTGTCAGTGATCAGTCAGTGTTTGATTATTAGAATCTGATGAAATGCCTGAAAGAATATTTATTAAGTGTCTGAAAAAAAGTTGATAAAATGTAAAAAAAATATATATATCAAAATGTCCAAAATATTATTTTTGAAATGTCAGAAAGATGTTGATAAAATGTAATTTATATATATACATACATATATATATAAAGTGCCCGAAAAAAATGTTGATAAAACGTCTGGAATTTTTTTTAATAAAAATGTCATGAAATAAATGTTAATGAAATGTTCAAAAAATATTTATAAAATGTTCGAAAAATATTATTGAAATGTCTGAATTTTTTTTTATAAAGTGCCTGAAAAAATGTTGATAAAACTTCTGAAAAAATATTTTAAAATGTCAGAAAATAAATTATTTATAAAATGTCCAAAAAATATTATAAAAATATCAGAAAAAAATCTTAATAAAATAGTAATATCTATATAGATCTATATAGATATAGATATAACCCACTGCTCTTTACGTTGTCTTCTCAACATAGATTTAGAGCTGCTGTAAGCAAACTGTTGTCAGGTGGTGTAAAGACCCTCAGAGATCCGGAGCTACAGCACGTGTTTAGAAAGACATTTTCCATCCTTGTCTTTAAAAGACGAGCTTCGCTCAGGTGAACCTGAGGTGGTCACAGAGCTGCTCAGGTGTCTGTTACATCAGTCACTGTCATGTTCTCCCAGCTGCACTCTTCCGTCCCTGCAGGTCAATATTTAGCACAGCAAAAAATCATGTGTCACCTCCTTTATAGTAAACAAACTGCTTAGAATTCCTTCAGCAGCTGACTGACCCCAGGAAACACTCTGAGGAACAAGTGTTACGTTAAAAAAGTCAGTCAGAGTTTGGTTTGTCCGTTCTGGGCTACCGTAGAAACATGGCGGTGCAACATGGCGGTCTCCGTAGACGAGGACCCGCTGCTGATGTAAATACAAACGTCTCGTTCTGAGGTGACGGAAACACGGCTGATCACACACCAGTGCATCGTACACACTGGACCTTTAAGGACACTTTGGACGCCTGGTTTGGTCGGTTCCACCGGATCAGCACTGCATGAAGCGTCGGTGCTGTTGCCATGGTTACCTGCGGGTTAATATACGGCAGGTGATGCTGGTGGTCCCAAAGCCGGGGTTTAAGAAACGCCTGCCAGCCAATCAGAGAGCAGATCCTGGCGTATGAATACGACTGATAACACGACCCGTGCTGGAATGAATGGAACATGAAAGCGTCACGTGACCAGCGGCCTGTGTTACCTATCAGCTGCCATGTTACTACACACATTACATCACACACACACACACACACACACACACACACACACACACACACACACACAAACACACACACTGATAACCAGTGGGCCTTCCCACAATCCTCCTTGGTAGGACCCTCCACCCCCAACACACACACACACACACACACACACACACACAC
>NC_065521.1:2281648-2287933 GCF_006386435.1 Epinephelus moara | reverse complement strand
GGGATCCCTCCTCAGTTGCTCTTCCTGAGGTTTCTACCGTTTTTTTTCCCCGTTAAAGGGTTTTTTTGGGGAGTTTTTCCTGATCAGCTGTGAGGGTCATAAGGACAGAGGGATGTCGTATGCTGTAAAGCCCTGTGAGGCAAATTGTGATTTGTGATATTGGGCTTTATAAATAAAATTGAATTGAATTGAATTTAGTGTTTATTTATATTGATTTAGTGTATTTTATTTCGTGTTATATATTTTTACTTTCATTTTATATTCATCTATATATGTTTACAGGTATATTCATATTATATATAATAAACAATCATAACAATGCCAATAATAATAAATTCTTAACAGTAAACTAATCACAATAAGTAAAAGAAGAAAACAGCACCCAAATAAAAATTTATAAGGTCAGCAAAAATGCAAAAAATAACTACACATATGTAGAATATAAATCATGGAAGCGCTGCGTGGATCTTCAGGTAAAATCAGTAAAACAGGTGCTCTTTGGTGAGGGTGCAAAGCAGCTTCAGAAAATGTATCAAGTTGAATCCTTGCACATACCAAAAAAGGCGTGTTTCAGCTCCTTAAATGAGCCTTCATCAGGGTTGAGGTCCAAACAGTCTGAACACAAGTATATAATACATACTGACAATGTGACATCAATTAGTGATTAGGACATGGGGCACACCTGTGTCTTGCAGGTCTCTTTGCACTTGCCAAGCAGCGAGCATGAGGACATCTCCAGCACCTCCACCACCCACTCCTCTGATTTTGTAGACCAGCACACAGCAGGCCTCAGAAAACAAGGAAGACAAGAAGGGCCCAGAGGATGAAACCTCAGGCGCCCACACACTCAGCAAGTGAATTTAAAACAAAGGTGGACTTGTTTAGGTTCTACATACACCTCCATTTAAAGGTTTGGTCTAGCCAAAATTCCCACAGTACTACGTCCAGAGCCTCACCTGACTCAGAGCAGTCCACAGCCACCAGCCCCTCAGACCCAAATCTACTTTTTGCCCATCAACAACAATCACGAGGAGTGAACATCAAGCTTTACAATGGCTTCAGGACCAGGATGACCAGTTGGTGATAAAGATGGCTGACAAGGGAGGTGCCACAGTTGTCTGGGGTACGGACCAATATATTAAAGAGGCTCTACGCCAACTGAACAACCCGGTCTACTACCTGCCTTTAACCTCCAACCCCTTGGTCACTATGAGACAGGAACTGAAAGAGCTGGTGGGCAATGCTAAGAAGGAAAATGGATAACAGAAAAGGAACATAATTTTCTAATAGCAGAAAGTCCTTGGTCTGGAGGCACTTAAACACTACCTTCAGCAACGACCTGAACACAGCATGCCCCCTAGTGGCTTCATTGTCTCACTGACTGAATGGACACTCAAAAATAATGTACTCCTCTTTCAGGAGAAGCTCTTCAGACAGCAAAAGGGGACTGCCTGCTATGGGAGCCGCTTACGCCCCAAGCTATACTGGACTCTTTCTTGGCTTATGGGAAGGGAGACACATTTACAGTGAAGCCAGTCCCTTTCTTGACAAGATAATATGGTACGGCAGATACACTGATGATTTATTCATGACCTTCAATGGCACTGAACAAGAGCTTCTGGACTTTGATAAGTACATTAACTCAACCAATGACAATCTCAAGTTCAGCATAGATTATAGTAAATCACAATTACACTTTCTGGACTTGAAGGTTTCCAAAGATCTCAATGTTCTGTGTTCACACATCAATTTTTAGAAAAAACACTGATCGCAACACAATCTTGAGGGCTGATAGCTTCCGCCCCTTCAGCCTCATCGCTAACATCCCCTTTGGATAGCTCCAGAGGTTGAGGCGAGTTTGCGACCAAGAGGATGATTTTGATCTACAAGTGACATGCTACAAAGATTTAAATATAGAGGTTACAGTACTGATGTCCTCAACCACGCACGTCAAAGCTAAATCCACTGAAAGGAGAACCCTTTTCCAGAAGGTTCAGCTTCCTCTCCATACTAACTTTCTCACAGTCCCTTACAGTAAACGGTGTTCTCTTACAGCCCAGTCACCAAAAGAAAATGTTGGCATTGTACGTTTCTGCAAACCACTAACATGCTACATTTGCAATCTTCATATGAATCATAACGTGTTTCTCAAGTGATGTAGTGTATGAGCTGACTTTGCCTTTAAGGCGCCAAACATAGTTGCTTTTTAGCGACCCATCGCTGTTCTTCCTGCCAGGATGGTGGCACGAAACGTGGAAGTTTTTCTACAGAGACTTCACTGCTTTTCC
This sequence comes from Epinephelus moara, assembly GCF_006386435.1. Lineage (NCBI taxonomy): Eukaryota > Metazoa > Chordata > Actinopteri > Perciformes > Serranidae > Epinephelus > Epinephelus moara. Next base: position 2,285,645 of record NC_065521.1, on the reverse strand, counting down.
AGCAGGGATTATGCCCCTTGAAACCGAGTGTTTTAAACCCAAACGTAATCTTTTCCTCATCATAAACAAGTGCTTTTTGTGTCTAACCCTAACCACACTTTCACAGCAGTGCTGTTGGAACATAAAGTTTCAATGTATCTGCTACATAATAAAACGCAAATGTAACCTAACTGTCGTTTTCACAAACTAACAATGCCACATTTTTTTTCTGGCAGTTGGGTTGTCTCTTACAATAATGGTAGCTCAGGATACACTTCCACTACAAAAAAAGTCTTCATTCAGACCTGGAAAGGTGGTCGCTCTCAGAGTAACTATCCAGAAGGTTTCTCACTGGAGAAGACGTTTAAGTCTGTCCCCTCCTCTGACAGGCTTGTTGATGACCTCACTGAGTTACAGTTTGTGTGTCCAGCAGCTTTGAAATGATTGGCCATGGGATAGTTAGGACTGTTAGTACGTATAGCATATTTATGTTCAGCCAGTCTATCCTTAAGCCTACGTTTCGTCCGTCCAATATAAAAGCAGCCGTACTCACATTCAAGTCTATAAACCACATACGCAGTATTATAGTTGGCAAAGCTGGAGGATCAGGAAAGACAGCTGTCAAGACAGGCTCACTATGCAAAATGGACCAGTTATTTTTAAAGATGTTTTTGATCTTATGAGACACAGTGCTGTACTGAGTGCTGAAACATATCTTTGCTGTAGGGGCTGGACGAGAACATTGACTTCTCTCTGTTCCTATGAGTTCATGGCAGATGGTTCTGTACTCTGCCCAGTTAGTCTGGCTCCATCTAGTGTTTCATTTATTGTGAGGTTGATTTTATAAACTACATTGTTCTTCATAGGGCTTTTCTAAAGTTCTTCTTTTATGCTCTTTGTGGTCTTTTTGTTACCTGAGTATCCTCCCTCTGTAAACTATGAGTATTGTCTTCCTTTGGTCCACAGTTGACATCGCCCTTGGAGGGCTCTGTTCCCTCCTAGGACTCTCTCTGGACATCGCCTCCAGACACTGCTTCCAGTTAATTCCTAAGTTTTTCTCCATTTTTCTCTATTCTCAGTGTTAATACTACTTTTTCTTTTACTTTATTGCGTTGGTCCCTGTTTTTAACTTTGGACCAGCCATGCCACAATAAAGGCTTTTTAACTTTTTTCTAAAACAGAGCTGCCTTGGTTTTTCAAGTTTTTGTCTACTTCCTTTTTTGGTATGTGCAAGGATTCAACTTGATACACTTTTTTAATATAATTTAATTCAAGTGTCATAAGTACAGTACTGACTTTACGAAAATGGAAAAGAAAATTAAAGTAATGTGTCATTAAATCATACTAATGAGCAAAGATAATAAATCATTTGGAAAGTTTAGTTTAAAATAGAAAATAATGTTGACAGAGACATTTTAATAACAGCGTCTTGAATTCAAAGTGAATGAAAGTGAAGGTCCACAGCGCCACCCAGAGGCCAGATCAACACACAGCAGCCTGAACAACACCACAGAGCTTTATGATCCTGAATAAGGCTGTGTGCACTTTTATGATATTAATATTTAATTTGATTATGATACGACACTGCAGGTTTCAGCTGCTCCACCGGAAATCATCTGTTTGTTACCTGAGCATTTCCTCTCATTTACAGTCCGTGTTTAATCATCTGCATCACATGTAGGCTGCATGTTTCCGTTTATTGATTTTTTAAATCAAGTTTTCAATGTTAATAAATCAGATTTTGTGTCATTGTTTATTTATTTGTTTATTTATGTGCTTTTTAAAACAGATAAATAAATGTATTGACTTCCGGTGATCCTTTGGTGCAGGGGGATGCGCCGCCGCAGCGTGATGACGTCACGTCACCGTAGAAACAGAAGAGCGTCCGCTTCCTCCTAGCAAGCTAACAGCTAACTGTGCTAACCAGCCGGAGCGCGTTGTCTGCGCGGCTTCGCGGCGTTTTCTGAAAACGTTTCTTAAACCGTGACCGAGTCGACGTGACCGCGGCCGTTAAACCGCCTCTTTTATTTCCGCCAGCTAACAGTTAGCAGTTAGCTAGCTAACACGCTTAAACAAGGCTAACCGGCGGTAGCGCTAACAGGTGCTATCTTAGCTGTGACCTCACCAGAGTCTGAGAACATCGGCAGGTGAGCCGCACACACACACACACACACACACACACACACACACACACACACACACACACACGGGCTGTGAAGTGAGCCACACGGAGGGGACACTTGTGGGAAGCTGTGGCTTAAATCGTGCTTTTTCTGAATGGAGTCTGGTGTGAGTGATGTCAGAAGAGTTCCCCCTGCTCAGTGATGCACAGAGGCGGAAGTAGATCCTTTCATTGAGTACAGGGAACAAATAGGACGCCGTTGCTTGAATCATGTAGTTTCTGAATGGAGTCTGGTGTGAGTGATGTCACACAGAGGCTTCATTAAACACAAGCAGCTAAAGGAGCGACGTTGCTTAAATCGTGTGATTTCTGAATGGAGTCTGGTGTGAGTGATGTCAGAGCAGTTTCTCCTCTCCTGATAACCTGTCTGTGTTCACAGTGAGGATGAAGCCGATGGAGGAGGAGGAGGAGGAGGAGGAGGCGGCTGTGGTGGCAGAGCTGAGGAGGCAGCTGGAGGATGAAGAGCGGAGCCCGGAGCAGAAGGTCATCCTGCTGAACCACGGCTTAAACAGTGGGTGTCTGCATGTCAGGGCTGAGTGACGGCCATCTTGTTTCCAACCACAAACATGATGAGTTACGCTTGTGTCTGTCTGTCTATCTGTCTGTCAGAGGCTCTGAACTCGGCGGCGCTGCAGACAGACAGCCGTGTGTTGACTCGTGTCAAGTCTCAGTTGTATCTGAGCGGCGTCCTGAGTCACTGCGTCCTCCTCCTCACTCTGGGGCCCAGAGGGCTGCGGGGCAACTGGGGCGCCGCCGCCACGCTCGCCCAGCTCGCCCAGCTCACCAGGTACTACGGTGGTCATTGACTGGAGACTCAACTGGACTAAACATTTTCCTCTGATTGCAAAGACAAGTTTTCAAAAATATAATTAATTTAAAATTATTTAACTTGATTTTAAATTATTTGTACTGTCTTTAGTTTCATTACAGAACTGTGAAATTATTATTATTTTAAATATTCAAATGTTTTGACAGTGTTTGACATACTTTTCAGTATTTTGAAAATTTTTAAAAAATGTCCCAGTATTTTGAATTAGTTATAATTTTACAAAGGTTTACATTTTTTTGTGTTTAGATTTATTATATTTTAATGTAACAGGTCCTTTTCAGTCTTTTATGTTGTATTTTAAATAATTTTAAATATTTTAAACATTTTACATTTTTGAAAATGTCACAATTCATTAAAAAAACTGCAATATTTTAACAAATATTGCAGTTTTTTACGTTCAGTAAACATTTTAATTGATAAACATTTGAAATATATAGTTTTGTATTTAAAATTTATCGAAAATTTTTCATTTTCAAAAATATTTAAATTAATGAAACGAGTGCTCTTTTAACATTTGGCAAAACTGACAAAAACGTTCTTGAAAACCGTCAATGTCTTTTTTTACATTTTCTTATGATGACAAAATAAAATAAAAATTAAAATATTTTGACAGTCCTTTTTGTTATTTTCAGTATATTGATTTATCTGAAATATAAAGAATATTTAAAAAAGTTCTCACGTTTTAAATTAGTAATTTTTTTGACAAAGATTTACATGTTTTATTTTTATTTTCCGGATTTTGAACCTTTTAAATTTCTTTAAATTTATTATATTTTAATGTAACAGGTCCTTTTTAGTCTTTTATGTTGTATTTTAAATAATTTTAAATATTTTACATTTTTGAAAATGTCATGATTCATTAAAAAAAATCAATCAATCAATCAATCAATTTTATTTATAAAGCCCAATATCACAAATCACAATTTGCCTCACAGGGCTTTACAGCATACGACATCCCTCTGTCCTTATGACCCTCACAGCTGATCAGGAAAAACTCCCCCAAAAAA
>NC_065521.1:2280283-2281280 GCF_006386435.1 Epinephelus moara | reverse complement strand
TATTATAGGGGGGTCCTCCGGCAGACTAGGCCTAAGTCAGCCTAACTAGGGGCTGGTACAGGGCAAGCCTGAGCCAGCCCTAACTATAAGCTTTATCAAAGAGGAAAGTCTTAAGTCTAGTCTTAAATGTGGAGACGGTGTCTGCCTCCCGGACCGTAACAGGAAGATGATTCCACAGGAGAGGAGCCTGATAGCTGAAGGCTCTGGCTCCTGATCTACATAATTTTTTTTTTTTATCAGAATTTAAATGAACATTATTCTGAACATTTTTCAGTGCTTTAAATCTATTACATTTTAAATTAAAGTATTTGTAGAAAATAAATATTTTAAAAATATTTTTGAGTGTTTTAAGTTTTTAAATTGTATTTTAAGACATTTTGAATGATTTTTAAGATATTACACTTCTGACAATGTGTTTTTATGTTTTAAATAATTCATTAAAATAGTTAATATTTTAAAAATATTACATTTAAGTTTAGGAAAAAAAAATTGAATTAGTCCTAATTTTGCCGTTAAAAACATGTTTTAAGTTAATTTAGTCACTAAAACATTTTAAACGATTGAAAAAAATTTTAATATTTGAATATTTTAAATTGTTCTATTTATTGTTGCAGTTTAATGGACTGTATTTGAAATTATTCATGTTTTTGGATATTTTACATTTTGAAAGATTTTTCATAAACAAACAAACAAACAAACACTTGTGTCTGGGTCGACTTTGCACAGTGGACTGAAGGTGTTCATGTGCGCTCTGTTTACCTGTCCGTGTGTCCAGTTCCTGTTGTGTGGGGGCGGAGCCTGCTGATCAGTCTCAGGCCTATCACAGGCTGTTCCTGCCGTCTGTCGTGGACGGCCTCCTGTCATTGGCCAGTCAGCTGATGAGGCGGGCAGAGGTGAGACGCCGCGTCTTCAAAACCACAACGTATCAGTGCAGTGTTGAAGGTCTGGAGTTAACCTATCTGTCTGTGTGTGTCTGTGTGTGTCTGTGTGTGTCTGT
>NC_065521.1:2266587-2279340 GCF_006386435.1 Epinephelus moara | reverse complement strand
TCTCTGTCTCTCTGTCTCTGTCTCTCTCTCTCTGTCTCTGTCTCTGCAGGGACTTTCTCTCCGGGCTGAGCGACCACTCCATCCTGTTGCTCCTTAATGAGGCCGTCGGCCAATTAGCAGTCAGCGCTGACCCCTCGGTGGGCGGGGCCTCTGTCAGACTGATCCTCCTCATGGCCAGTCAGCAGGAGGCGCGGCTGCAGCCCCTCCTCCTCAGCTTCAGAGGTCAGAGGTCACATTAATGACATCAGTAACCTCTGGGTCACATGTAGCGAGGGTCAAAGGTCACGCTGTCTCTGCAGGTCTGGACAGCCTATTGGACAAAGACTGGAGGGGGCGGGGCTTTGACCAGGACGTGGATCAGCTGATCGCACTCATCCAGTCTGACTCGAGGAGTCGGCCCCAGGTCTGTCTGTCTGTCCGTCTGTCTATCTCAGGATGTAAAGCACCTGGTCTACCTGCTGACCTCTGACCCCTCCCCTCTGTGTGCAGGTGTGTGCTGACCGTGTGCGGGCGGCGTGTGTGATCCAGGCGGCGTGGAGGTCGTATCAGACCAGACGCAGAGTGAAGAGCCTGAACAGAGCCGTCAGTACGCTGCAGAGGAGATACAGGTCGCTGTCTGTCTGTCTGTCTGTCTGTCTGTCATGTCTTTATGTGTCATGTCTTTATGTGGTGACGTTTAACAGCGCACTGTGTGTGTGTGTGTGTGTGTGTGTGTGTGTGTGTGTGTGTGTCAGGGCGCGGAGGAGGCAGCAGCAGCAACAGAAGGAGGCGCAGCGATGGGAGGAGGAGCTGAAGTATCAGGTGAGAGTTACGCTGCAGTGTAGGCACATCTGCTGTAGTAATGCCTGTGTGTGCGTTGGTACGACTGGTATATGAGGACATTTCACTGGTATTCTCATGCACCTTATGAGGACACCAGTGATTTATGAGGACAGTGCCCGTGTCCTCACAAGTCAAACACTGTAGAAGCACTTAGGAAGTCGTAACAAACTCCCCCCCGCTTTTTCTGCGTATGTCCCCTTAAATGTCTGTGTTATCTGTGTGTGTGTGTGTGTGTGTGTGTGTGTGTGTGTTAGGTGTGTGTGAGACGTCAGCAGGCGAGACGGGAGTTCCACCAGAAACAGAGACGACTGCTGCAGCTCCTTCCTCCTGGTACACACACACACACACACACACACACACACACACTGTTTCATAAGTCTTGTAAACGTGTGGAAGAGTTTTGTGTGCTTGCATTTTGCATTCAAATCTGTGAATTTGTTAAAAAATATTTGAAGAAATGAATTTTAGTTTTGAATCTGTGCAGAGATCTGTAGCTGTGCATGACATTTTGTGAACACATGAAAAAGATTTGCACAATCATGAAAATGTTTTGAAGTTACGCATCAAATTTTCACAGGTACAAAACAGTAAACACAGAACTGAGGCTGTGTGTGTCAAAAATGTAAAATAGTTTTATAAAAATAAAAAATTACTTCTGCCTTCAACATCCAGCAAGAAATGTTGGTTGGATGTCTACTTGTTATGGTGTTTGTCAGTCACAGTAAAAATGTGAATGATTTGACCTGAATGTAATTCTAATGTCTACAATAACCTGGATTTCACAACGAATTTCCCTGTGTTCTGTCCTTTTTTTTTTAATACAAAGTAATTTTAGTTCATGGGCCACATACTGCGCAATTTGATCAGATGTTGGCCAATTAACCAATAAATAACACATTCCAAGTAAAACTAGCCGTAAAGTATTAGCTGTTTATAAAACATCCATTTACATCCAAAAAAGCCTGACAAGTATACTACTCAGCAGTGGCGTCACCAAGCATTTTTTTACTCTAGCCCCGAACGTATTTTCGTTGATGCACACCTATTGTGAATCAACGAAAATACGTTTGTTTGCAATGACAACCATCTTAAACCTCCCAGTGCAACGGCACCTCTGCAGCTCCGCAGCTCTGAAACCCCCTTAGTAGGGGCCCCACCCCTTCTTCTAACGTTAGCTTGAATCTGATGCGCGCGAGGCAGCAGGCTTCTCTGTATTACAAGTGCATTTATTGTCCATACTCGTGGCCAGCGCAGAGTCGCCGCGTTTAAACTGTCTCTATCTTGTACACACAACTGTCTGTTTTGTTTTTGTCATATATTTCACACTCCAAACTGACCACACACACACACACACACACACACACCATCTATATGTGAAGCAGATTTTCTCTTCTGTGCATTGGAGGCTCTATCTCCGCAACGGATTGGTCGATTTGAGTGATTGACACCTCGTTTAATTAGTTAGAGCCAATAGAATGACACTATACCCACTAAAACGAGATTGACAGCACTGTAAGCCAATCAGAGTCAGCAGAACGCCGTTGTGGGGGAGGTGCCGGTTTTTACCCCAGAACCTAAAGCCCGTCACGTTCGCCCGGATTCATTTGAACAGAAAATTACAGAGAAATATTACAAATATATTTTGGCGAAAAGATTTCTGCTGTTGTTCTTTGGCCTCTCGCTCTCTGATGGTTTGATTTAGCGTTTGATCTCAGCATCCTGATTGGCTTTTCACAGGAACGTTTCAAATGGAAGTCGAAACTACTTGTACTTGCAGATTTGATTTATACCTGAAGGTTGATCCGTAACTGTGGGACACACACAGCTTCAGTTCTGTTTTTATTCCATAGGTTTACATCACCTGACTCTGTGTGTGTGTGTGTGTGTGTGTGTGTGTGTGTGTGTGTGTGTGTGTGTGTGTGTGTACAGACCAGGTGCAGTGTTACCTGCAGGAGTGTGAGCGCCGGGCGGCCGTGCTGATCCAGAGCTCTTGGAGAGGCTTCAGAGAGAGACGGCGTTACAACAACGACACACAGAGAGACACACACAGACGGCAGCAGGCCGCCAGGACGCTGCAGAGAGCGGTACACACACACACACACACACACACACACACACACCTGGTCTGCAGGTGACTGATGTCATCTCTCTGTTCCAGGTGCGTCACTTTCTACAGAAACGGCAAGCAGCAAAGGCCCCGCCCACCACGTCTTTCTGGATTGGTCAGAGCGGTTTGACTGACAGCCGGAGGGCGGAGCTAAAGAGACAGGTGGAGGAACACGTCTGTCTACGTCCTGTAAGACGTCTTAATGTTTACTACCACAGCATTTCAACACACACCGGCTGTGTGTCTGACACATTACCCATGATGCTCTGTGTGTGTGTGTGTGTAGTCGTCCTGTGTGTCCCGTCAGGAGTGTGAGCGCCTCCACGAGGAGGTGCAGCTGCTGCTGCTGTCGGAGCTGCAGAGAGGAGAGCGTCCGGGGAGGGAGGAGCAGAGGCTGGAGGCTGTGCTGGCTCACACACACACACAGCTGGAGCTGCTCCGAGGTCTCACACACACACACACACACACACACAGGAAGTTGTCTTCGTAACAGCGAACACTTCATTTTCTTCTTCATTAAACACAAACGTCTCCAGCTTAAATAAACTGTGTCTGTCTTTTACAGATGCCCCGCCCCTCTCGGTCGTCACGCCAACAGACGCCGACTCCTTCCTGAGCCCCTCGGGTCCCATCGCCGCCCGTGCCCGTGACGCCCACAATGCGGCGCTACAGGCCAGCAGGCTGCCCTGGTGGAGGACGCTGGGGGAGACGGCCGGCGCCGTGGACACATTCAGCCCCTCCCACCTGCAGGAGCTGGAGGCGGAGCTAGGGGGACTGTTTGTGGGCGGGGTCAGTGAGGTGGACGGACTGAACTTTTAACCTTTAAGTACTGATCTGTGCTGAGTGTCAGGTCGACCACATGAGTCTAAATAAAGTCAAACTGATCTGTCACCTGCTCGCCGTACGCTCCTTTATATTCACACTCATTTATGATGGTGGTGATGATGATGGTGATGGTGGTGATGATGGTGGTGATGATGATGGTGGTGATGATGGTGATGGTGATGATGGTGATGCGGATGATGGAGCTTCAGCAGGTTTATACCAACACAGAGGAAACGCCTCCTCTCTGTTCCAAACCAGTAAACAACAACATGTAAACAGCTGTTGGAGCTGTGATGACCTCACAGCAGGTTCCTGTGTAATGAGCGACATCACACAGCAGAGGGAGCGCTTGTTTTCCTCCTCTGTGCAGCCCTCATGGACCGACCCTGTGTGAGTCGCTGCGTCCTGTGCTGTGACACCCTCAGTGTGTATCAGGACTCTTTCTCTCCAGGTAGAAAACACCTCCATGGTCTGTCACTTCCTGTGATGTCACACTAAGTTTTATCTCCACCATGTGTCAGTGCAGAGCTGTGTGTCGATCACACGTATTGATTATTGATCTGAGCTGCCGGGTCAGTACAGGCTCAGCAGATGTTACATAAGCAGCTGTCTGTCCTTCTGTTTGTTTGTCTGTTTGTTTGTCAGAGGGAAACAACTGCAAGAGAGCAGCGCTGGAGACGAGCAGGTAGGACATCTGTCCGTCTGTCTGTCCGTCTGTCTGTGTGATACTCAACTACATACTGTGTTTAAGGTCCTGCTCTTAACTTCAGTATGTAAAGCTACTGTAACAAAATATCTGTCTTTAAACGTCATATTTTAGAGGAAATATGAGGCTGTGAACTTGTGTATTTGTACGTGTTCTACTCTGACATCGCAAGCACAGGTGTCCTTCATTACAACTCACGTCTGAAAGAGCAAAAATTCAATGCTTCACATTCATGGAACAACCTTTAACATCACCTTCGTTCAAATGAAAAACATTAAAATAAAAATAAAAAATAGGTAGCTAACTGCCAGCAGCTAACAGGTACCTGCTAACAGCTAAATATAGGTAAGATGTAACTACTAACAGCTAACTGCTTAAAGCTAACAGGTAACTGCTAACAACTAACTGCTTAAAGCTAACAGCTAACGGCTCCCAGCTAACAGGTAACTGCTAACAACTAACAGTTAACTACTAACAGCTAACTGCTTAAAGCTAACAGATAACTGCTAACAACTAACTGCTTAAAGCTAACAGGTAACTGCTCCCAGCTAACTGCTAAAAGCTAACAGGTAACTGCTCACAGCTAACTGCTAACAGGTAACTGCTCACAGCTAACAGGAAACTGCTGGCACAAACGTCACTGTGACTTCTCGAAACATGTTTTTGCCATAACTCAAGAGTCCATGCTTTAAATTGGAGAAAACTGGACGTGATTCTCGTCTCTTCCTGTTTTTATTGTTTCGTAATGAAACAAACACGTCGTCTACGTATGTGACCAGACAATAAACTAGGTGGCGCTAAAAATCCTCCACAGGTCAAAGTCCTGCGTTCAAAACAAAATCATGTTTGTATTATTATTTTATGTCTCATTTATTTAGAATATTATATCTTTGGTTTTCAGATAAATGAGATGTAGTAAAGTATGAGGCGGAGAATAAAGTAACAGTACATGAGAGCTGCACTGGGAGGAGGGGTTGAGGTGAAAGAGTTAATCTGTGGAGGAATGTGTGCAGAGTGTTTCACCTCCCCTCACTTCTCCTTCTTCTCCTCTCAGCTCACACTTCCTCCTCTCCGTCAGGACGACGTGACCTTAACATCCACCCACCATCCGTCGCCCGCAGAGATGCCAGGGACTCTCCCCAGGTTCCCCACCATGCCGGCTTTGCTCGGCTCCCTGCCCCGGGGCATTGACGCACCCAGTCTACCCCGAGGCATCACCATGCCCAGTCTGCCCAGTTTACCCAGCATGCCCCGAGGTGTGACCATACCCAGCCTGCCCAGGGGGATGTCGCTGCCGGGGGCTGTCGCCATGTCGACCGTGTCCCAGGCTCCCCGGAGGCTGCTGCAGGACTGCTGCTCTGTGCTGGACCATCAGACCCCCGGAGGTACCACTGATACGGAAACTCGTCTTTGTTAGTGTGTCGAATCTCTTTCAAAAACCATAACTTTCAACTTTAGTCTAAACCCGCACTATGTGTGTATAAAATTTTTTGTATTTACATTATGTATTTAACATTCATAAAACCAAAAGTATCAACTCCAGTATTCATAGTAAAGGCTGTGGTAGGATATGGTAGATTAAAGTAGTGAAGGAGGGAGTCAGCTGTTGTTGTTGTGTAAATGGATTCAAAACCTCTCAAACTACACCTTTTCCCGCCAAAACCATGAGTGATACCACCAGAGAGAGGAGATTCTCCTGAACGCATAGATGTCTTTTTTATGTTTGTAGTGTCAAAGATGTGATCATGGTCGCAGGTTAGAAATCTGGTGCCCCCAGCTGTTTTCCAGAAATTTCTCATCTCAGTTTACATAGGGGTGAATGAGGAAAAAAATTGGCGCTCCCTTCGCCTGGAGGCTCACTGAGCCGGATGTGTAAGCGTGAGTGATGCTATCATCACATGTCTGCGACCAGCACCAATTTGCCTCCATTTTGATATAAATTTGTATAAATTCTGTATGTAGAGTGAAAACTGTGACACTGGGCCTCATTCACTAATATCTGCGCAGAAATGTTCTTACTCTCTGCAAAAAATAAGTACTTGCACAAAATCACCGTCGGATTCATGACACGTGCGTACCGGCCAATTTTGTTCCCACCACCGTGCGTATGTTAGTAAATCAGAACCATTCTAAATTGACAGGCGCGTGTCCGCGATCTGCAATCAGCATACTACCACGCCTCCATTTCTCCATATAAGGAAACCGCTTGCCTAGAGTTGATTCATGAATGAAGGAAGCGGTTACGCGAGGAGAGAAGTAGTAAATTTCACAGTTTGTTAGAAGCGATGGCGCCGGGTCTTACAGGAATGCCATGGGTCATTGTAAGACTGTGGAGGACACAGCATGCCAGGATGATCTTGCACACCTTCTCAGGCGTATAAAGTAGTTTGCCACCGGCCGTATCCAAACACATCCAACGGCCCTTAAGCACGCCAAAAGTGCGCTCTACGGCGCGTGTGTGGGCATGTATGTTATTATAGCGCACCTCTTGAGGGGTTTCAGGGTTTGCGTATGGTGTCATCAGCCATGTTTTAAGGCTATATGCCCGGTCACCCAAACAATATAACATTTTAACATTAACAGAATAGAGACTTACTGAAAATACTAATTTAAAACAACTGAAATAAAAGACTAGAACAAAAGATGCTCACCAACAAGCCATCCACTTCTCACAGCCCCTGCCTCCAAACGCATTCCACTGTACTGTTTTGCAAAGTAAATGAGTCGTGGGTGCCTCCTGGCCAGCGGGCCACAGCCTTAAGGATATGGCAGTCGGCATTACAGATCATCTGCACGCTGATGGAGTGATAGTTTTTCTGTTCATGTTATTGTTAATGTTTTAATTGTCACAATGATAAGGGTTAACGTGTGTCAATTTCATGGTAATTTAATCCATTTGGCTAATATATTAGTAAATTAATTATTTTAAAAAATGTTAATTAAATCTCTTTTTCATGAATGTGGTTTTATAGACTCTGCATGTACTTAAAAGGTATGTTTGCATTTTTTAAGTCAGTTCGGCCTTCCTCATTTGTGCGTACGCATGGTCTGAGGAAGTTCTAAATTTGTTCGCAGAGTAAGAACAAATTCGTGTAAGAAAATATTGATGAATCCCGGATTTGTGCGTCAAACGACCGTACGCACAGTTTAAGCACAGATTTGTGTGTACGCACTGTTTGTGAATGAGGCCCAATGAGAGCAAATTGTTTCAGACTTTTTAAGATCTTCCAGCCCCTTCACACTCTAGCACTCTAGCAATGATGTCACCACTCTAGCAATGATGTCACCACTTTAGCGATGATGTCACCACTCTTGCTCTTTCCCATAAACACTGAATCTGAAGCGTCTAAAAAACAAAATGAAATACAAACTGCAATTTTTTAAAAACCAAACTAGATGTATATATATAAAAAAACCGATTCAGCCCCGGTAAAGTTCAGAATCTCACAAGCTGTTTAAACTTTGATTTTTTTTACGTCAAACTATGGCGAGTTGTTGTGGAATACAACATGCTAACGTTATTAGCACAAGCCTATGGTATTTTACATTGTATAAATTAGCCTAGCTGCTAGCGGACTTTTCCTCCACTCATATGAAGCCAGGGACAACAGCAGCATTGAACAAAGGTAACGTTACAAGTTTCGGCTCCATTACAACTCACAAGGTTCACTGACAAAACAACTGTCTTTGTTTTCCAAACAAATACAACATGCTAACGTTATTAGCACAAGCTTATGGCATATTTCCACTGAGGGACGTGGTTTCAGTTTACAAACATAGACAGGAAGTCTGCATCTGCTATGGTGTTGGAATACAACGTAGACTCTATGTCGAGGCAGAGGGAAAAAGTATTTCCTGTTATAGGGATGAATAACATCATGTGTATTCAGGGTTATTATGACCACCTTCGTTAAATAGTTAAATTTAAGATATCTCAAGAACACTTTGAGGGAATTTCTTCAAATTTGGCACAAATGTCCGCTTGGACTCAAGAATAAACTGATTACATTTTTGGTGGTCAAAGGTCAAGGTCAGCTTTCATCTGTGTCATTTTTGTGAATGTGATATCTCAAGAAAACAAATTTGGCACAAACGTCCACTTTGAATCAAGGATTAACTGAGTAGAATTTAGTGGTCAAAGGTCATGGTGAACTTGTTTGTCTTATTCTTATAAATAAGATATCTCAAGAGCAGCTTAAGGGAATTTCTCCAAATTTGGCACAAATGTCCACTTGGACTCAATAATTAACTGATTACATTTTTGGTGGTCAAAAGTCAAGGTCAGCTTTTATCTGTCTCATTCTCATGAACACGATATTTTAAGATCACCTTGAGGGAATTTCTTCAAATTTGGCACAAATGTCCACTTTGAGTCGATGTCGCCAGGCTAATTTTTCCAATGTAGAATACTATAGGCTTGTGCTAATAACATTAGCATGTTGTATTTGTGGGGACAATGTGTCCAGATAAAGACAAGTGTCCTGTCTGTGTATGTTGTTAAAGTGAAGCTGAGTTGTGTGCTTGTGTTGTCTGGGTGTTTGTGCCGCGTTGAGTACGACTGAAGCAGCTTCAGTCCTGCAGGTTTCTGATTTGTGTTTCTGCTGGAATGATAAATAAATCCAGAGCAGATTATTGAGCGCTGAGCTGCTGCACATGGCCTGGATCTCACTCACACACACACACACACACACACACACACACACAGTGAACATTAATACTTCTCTGTTTTCAGTTTCAATAATAACAAGCAGAAATAATCTTGAATCTCTTAAACATCGTTTATTCCAACATTTAATCAGAACGTGGAGATGGACGGTTTTCAACTGACCGTGGATGAAAGGGGCGGGGTCAGTGTGCAGAGGATTAACTACAACGTGTGTGTGTGTGTGTGTGTGTGTGTGATGGAGGTGACAGTGTGGATGTGAGCTGCAGGAGTCGTCTTCATGTACGGTGAGAAACATTCATATATATTGACTTAATATTTTCATCATGATAAAAATATTTAGAGCTTAACGTTTAAAAACAGATTCATAACGTGTAGAACTCAACGTGTGTGCTTGACATGTGTTGTCATGTTTACTGATGTGACGTGTTTAAATATTAACATGCTGCTTAAAAAATGTCATGAATCCCTTCAGATGTTATTATTTGACTTTTTACGATCGTTTTAATTAGATAAGTAATACACAGCGGAATATGTTAAACATTTAATGCAGAGAAAGGAAATGAAAGGACAAGTGTTGGTGGACAACTCGTGAGTGGGCGGATCTTTGTGGAGAGTGTGGCAGGAGAGATGCACACTGGTACATGTCATGTAACGCAACTTGACCTTACATCGATATAAATGGTGTCTTTGGACTGTGGGAGGAAGCCAGAGCACCTGGAGGAAACCCACACTGACACGGGGAGAACATGTCAGAGCAGCTGGAGGAAACCCACGCTGACACAGGGTGAACATGTCAGAGCAGCTGGAGGAAACCCACGCTGACACGGGGAGAACATGTCACAGCACCTGGAGGAAACCCACGCGGACACGGGGAGAACATGTCAGAGCACCTGGAGGAAACCCACGCTGACACAGGGAGAACATGTGGGAGCACCTGGAGGAAACCCACGCTGACACGGGGAGAACATGTCGGAGCACCTGGAGGAAACCCACGCTGACACAGGGAGAACATGTCGGAACACCTGGAGGAAACCCACGCTGACACAGGGAGAACATGTCGGAGCGATGTTGGATACATGGATACAAAGTTAACAAAGGAACAACTCCTCGCCCAGTGTTCCAACATCTGCAAACTGCAACTGCTTACACAACTAGAGGTTGATGAGGTGCAAAATACGAACTATCCCCACTGGGACCAGTCAGCTGATGTTCACCACAGCAACAGAGATGCCACCATATATGGTGGTTAGCAACCTCACAGCAAGAGGGTTCCTGGTTCGAACCCAGGGTGGGGGGATCGTATAGTTGTCTGTCTCTATGTGTCAGTCCTGTGATAGTCTGGTGACCTGTCCAGGGTGAACCCCACCTTTCACCCAATGTCAGCTGGGATAGGCTCCACCCCTGGCGACGCCCAACAGGGTAAGTTGTTATGGAAAATGACTGAATGAATGAAAAATATATATATAAATGATGAAGAGGCTGCAAGGAAGTCAACCATAGCCACCACCTCCAGAGAGTAAGGCAAGTCCTGAGGAGTCAGCTGAATGGTCCAAACAAGGTCCACATGTATGCACTGCCAGTCATCAGATACCCAGATATATGTGTGTGTGTGTATATATATATATATACACACACACACACACACACATATATACATATATATATATATATATATGTGTATATGTGTGTGTGTGTGTGTGTGTGTGTGTGTGTGTGTGTGTGAGTGTGTGAGACAGCCTGTCACATGTCACGGTGCGGATTTGAACCTGCAGTGACAGTGTGGACTCTTTAAGCTCACTCTAACTAAACAACAACATAAACACATTATGTAACAAGCCAGCGCAGGATTAAGACGTAGTATTAATGCCACTGCATTGTAGTGTGTGTCTGTGTGTGTGTGTGTGTGTGTGTGTGTGTGTGTGTGTGTTATGAGTTGGCAGCTGTCCATTGGCTGATCTCGTTTCTCCTTTAATCTCCCCAAACCTCCAGCCCGATGACACTGAGCACTGAGCACTTAGACTGAGCGGTAAAACTGGAGGAAACTTTGGGAGGAAACCAAATCAGAGGTCGACGGACTCCCTGCTGCCCCCCTGAGGCTGAAATAAGGATTTATTGATTGATTTAAAACAAGCTTTTATTTTGAAATTAATTAGTGTGTTTGATCTAAGAAGCCTCCTGTTTGAATATGCAGTCGATTTCCTCCATGTTTCACTTGTGAATCAATTTTTTTTTTGTAAATCTCAATCCACAAATCAATTTTTAGTAAAGCCACACTGATTTTTTATTTATTTATTAATTGTTATTATTATGATTATTATTATTTTTTTTTTTACATGAATTTCAATCCACAAATGAATTCTTAGTTTAGGCACAATGATTTAATTATTTTTTTCAATTTGTGTATTTCCAGATTTGTTTTGTATTTGCAAAATATTTTCTTTTCTTTTTTTTGTATTTTTCGAATATGTTGTACAATATTTGTTAATCTGTTCACACAAATTATATCGACATTCATCTTACACCATATATGCCTATACTTCATGGTATTGTGTTTTGTGAAAGGAATTGTAACTGGTTTTGAAAGACGCTATAGAATTATTGTTATTACCTGTCATCGGGGTGCTCCAGCTTCCTCCCACAGTCCAAAGACATGCAGGTTATTTGGTTAATTATACATCACCTGTGCTTCTGGTTGCAGGGCTATGCGGTTGCTGCTGGGCATTGCGTCCTCGCTACAAGCGACTGGTTGATAATATTTTCCCAGAAGACCCGGAGGTAAACACTTCTATGTTTAATTAAAGGGTCAGTTCACCCAAAACGACCTTCGTCTGTTGGCAGTGGTATCCATCTGTACAGATAGTTGAGATTGGTCAACTTTTTTAGACAAATCCCTAAAACCTACTTCCATTGATAGAGACACGTACAGGTGACATAACGTGTTCATTTGGGTAAAATGACCCTTTAACATGAGCAGGTGATTTTGTTATTTCTCATGGTCTGCCTGCAGGAAGACAAAATTACTTTAACAAAACTTTGCTTTCTCATTACACACTTTAACGTTACTGCTTTTATTGTATTATTGCTACATGGCTTTTTGTGTATTTATCATGATTCTTTCATCATATTATTATTATTACATTATTAGTATTTAACGAAATACTCAGGGTGGGAATCACCAGATGACCCATGACACGATATTATTGTGATATTGTGATATGCTGAGTTTTGCCATACAATGTACTGCGATTAATTACCTTTTTTTTCCAACTGCAAATTATTTTCCAAGGAAAAACACTGTCACCAAAATGTCCCCATAAACCCTCTGAAACTTTTAGCAAAATGTCTCCATACACCCTTTGAAACTTTTAGCAAAATGTCCCCATACACCCTTTGAAACTTTTAGCAAAATGTCCCCATAAACCCTTTGAAACTTTTAGCAAAATGTCCCCATACACCCTTTGAAACTTTTAGCAAAATGTCCCCATACACCCTTTGAAACTTTTAGCAAAATGTCCCCATACACCCTTTAAAACTTTTACCAAAATGTCCCCATACACCCTTTAAAACTTTTAGCAAAATGTCCCCATACACCCTTTGAAACTTTTGTTGTGTGTGTTCAGGACGGGC